>NC_087472.1:35044201-35346166 GCF_036321535.1 Camelus dromedarius | reverse complement strand
AAGTAGTGAATAAAACAAAAAAGAAGCAGACTCACAGATATAGAGAACAAACTAGTGGTTACCAGTGAGCAGAGTAAGGGGGGGGAAATATAGGGGTAGAGGATTATTTTAAAGGTTATTATAGGATTATATGAAATTACGTGTGTGAAAGTTTCGAAACTTGTAAAGCACTATAGAATTTAAAGAGTCACTCAATAAAATTTTTTTAAATTTTTAAAGTTTTAAATAAATAGATATCACAAAAATAAAATATAAAAATGATAATGAGACATAACTAAAATATCAATGGGGAAATACATTAAAATACTTAACTAAATAAGTAAATAACCAAATAAATAAAATACTAAATATTTTTTTGCTCTTTCAGTGATTTCTTCTTACTTTGTGCTCAATGTAAGTCAATTCCAGAGCATGAGAAGTTATTATGAATCAAAGCATATAAACACAAACGCAATATACAATTCAAAATAGATGTATAGCATTCAGGCATAAAACTAAAGGGAATGTCCACTCACATACACAGTAGTTTGAGATCTATTAGATATGGTTGTCCTGGTGTAGTTTTCCAAAGATGGAAAAAAATGACTTTGACTATCAAGACTTCTATGGCCATATTAGATATTGGAACATCTAAGAATCAGTGTGTTATCAGGTGAACAAAAGACTTCAGGGCGTATCTATTTTTGAAAATACTTCTGTGCATTGAGGCAGTTATGAAAACATTTACTTTCCAAACTCAAGCCCACTTTAGGCTTGGAACTGGGTTCTAACTATCTAAACATCTTGAGTGATAACAGAAAGTATTCCAAATATGGCTATTCTGATTCATAGAGTGTTTTTTAAAGTATTTACAGAAAGAGTAGAAAAGTTTTTTTTCTGAATTTAATGTAAGTAAGCTTCCAGTCTTCACTTTCCAAATGCTTGATTTACAGTTTGGCTCCTCCACGTATTTTCCTTTCTAATTTCAACATTTGTCAATTTTACCTTCAAAATAGATCATTTATTGTTTATTATTATTATTATTATTATTATTATTATTATTATTATTATTATTATTATTATATTCCACATGAGTGATATCATACGGTATTTTTCTTTGTCTTTCTGGTTTACTTCACTTAGAATGACGGTTTCCAGATCCATCCATGTTGCTGCAAATGGCATACAAAATAGATCATTTTTAAATTATAAAAACTATTCAACACATGCAGAAATAAAAAGCATTTTGAAATTAGTTGAGGTCAGTGTACTTCTAGTCTTTGTTATCAGTTTAGCTAAATGAATACAGTGCTTTTGTTGAATAGGAATAGATGATAAGTATATAAGCAAAATTTACTCATTTTGCTTGGATTCGGGGTAGATTCCAATCCATCATTGCCCTGGCATATATCAATTACTATATAAAAAGTAAAATGCAATGTCAAATCCAAAGCCTCAGAAGGAAGAATTCAGTTCCCAAGAGAACACTTATACCTTAACAATGTAAAACTTTATAAAGTATATCAGCATTAAATTAGTACCGCTGAAACAATGTATTGAGGATTTATAGTAATACCTGGAAGTTCCTGCTAATGTACATATAAGTACAATCATGGAAACTTTTTGTATTACGTGTTTTATGACCTTATAGACTTAATGAACCAAATGAAAACTTAATCTCTATTCCACATCCCATCCTTTATCTCTAGGTAAAATAGAATCTATTATCATTTTCAAGGTAGAGTTTTATATGTCCATACTTCTTAAGCCAAATTTAAGGAAATCATCTCTTAACTAATTTAGGATACTGTCTCTCTTCATTTTTGCACATGAAACTCCAGCTGATTTAGTATTAGCATTTATGATAGTCATGATCTAGTCAAACCCTTCAAATGTCCTTCAAAGCAATTAAATTTTAGGTTTTCAATATTTTCTGTGCCAATAAATTAAAGTGTGGAATTAGCGGATTCAACAAAGACATGTTTCTCCTTTGTCACTTGGATTGGGCTTAGAAGGGGAAGTATAAATGTTTCTCGGCCTGAGTCTCTTAACAGTAGAAATGTAGAAGAGAGAACAAGGTCACAATGAGACTGGCTGTTGACTGCAGAACACTGCCACTTGCCTTGGTGGTGGGGTTAACTAGATTGGGGGCAGCCAGTGTATTCTGGGAGGAGTTACTTGAAAGGGTTACAACAGTTGCTTGATCTGAGTAAATCTGTGTGGGTAGGAGCAGCACCAGAAACAACAGCCCCAGTCTGAGCCTGGCTACCATTGCTCTGCCCATATCTGCTCCATTGGTGCATAGCATGTCTCTCATGCTCCATTGGATACCAGGTGTGTAGAGAACCACTGGCTCTGGGCAAGTGGAGGCAAGGTCAAAACATAACAGATTTGATTAACTTTAAAAAGGTAAGGAAAGTAGGAACTGAAAAATAAAGAACAGATGAGATAAATAAAAATCAAACACCAAGATGGTAGACTTCAATCTAAAATATCAATAATTGTATTGTTTAAATAGACTAAGCACCTCAATCAAAATACAAGATTGCCAAACTGGGATGATAAAGTAAAACCCCACCATATGTTTCTTACTTGATACACACATTAAACATTAAGACACAAAGAAGCTGAAATAGAAAGGATGGAAAAAGATATGCCATGCAAACCGTAAGCAAAAAACAGATATTATGGCTATGTTACTATCAGAAAACATAGCTCATGATGAGGAGATACACTAGAAATAAAGTGAGCTAATTCATAATGATAAAAGGGTTAATTAATCAAGAAAAGATAACACTCCTAAATACGTTGCACCTGATGAAAAGTCCCTAAATATATGAAACAAAATTATCAGAAAATAAAGGAAAGTATAGACAAATCTACAAACAAGAAGACTTTAACACAATTTTCTCAGTAATTCATAGAATATGTAGAGAATAAATCAGAAATAAAATGAAAGGCTTAACATCATCAACCATTTGACCTAACTGAAATTTATGTACCATCAAGTCCATTAATAGCAAAATAGACATTTGGTAAAGAACATTCACCAAAATACCACATGTAGGGCCATAAAACAAGTCCTAGTACATTTCTGAAGATTGACATCATACAGAGGATATTCTCCAATAACCCAGGTATTGAAAGAGAAATCAATATCAACAAGAAACAAAGCATCCCCAAATATTTTTGAAACTATGTAACACACTACTAAAAAATCCATGGGTCAAAATGAAATCACAAGGGAGATTAGAAAATGTTTTTAAATAAATGATAATAAAAATAATACGTCAAATGTGTGATACAGCTGAAACACCCCTTAGAGAACATTTTATAACTCTGAATGCCTGTATTAGAAAAGAAAATATAGAATCAATGATTTCTGTTTCCACCTCAAGAAGTCAGATAAACAAGGGCCAATTAAACCCAAGTAAGTAGAAGAAAAAAATAATGATAATAATAATAATAAAAGTGAAATCAATAAAGAAACAAATAGTAGAGATTATCAACAAAGCCAAAAGTTTTTTTTTAAGATTAACAACATGAATGCAAGATTTAGTGAGAAAGAAAAGAAAATATAAGTGATCAATATCAATATCAGGAATGAAAGAGGAGATATCCCTACCCCTATGTTTCCCCAACCCCCTACTTCTCCCCATTGGTAACCACTAGTTATTCTCTATATCTGTGAGTCTGCTTCTTTTTTGTTATATTCATTAATTTGTTTTACTTTTTAGATTTGTGGTGTTTATATTTAAATTAATTATAATTAAATAAAAAATTTAAATAATTTTTTTCATTTATAACTATCCACGTTTTAATTGCTCAACAGCCACATGTATCTAGTGGCTACCATATTAGACAGTACAGATACAAAACATTTTCATCTTTGCAGAAAATTCTATTGGACAGTGTTGATTCAATACAATCCAGAAAAAAATCTCTCTTTTTATTAAGAAATTTACATGTTGATTTAAAAATTTATTTGGAAAAGCAAAAGACCTAGAATAGCCAAAACAATCTTGAAAAAGAAGAACAAAGTTGAAGGATTCATACCATTTGACTTCAAGATTTTGTGTAAAGGAACAGTAATAAAGACAAGGTAGTACTGGGGGACAGGATTTTAAAAAGGATAAGTGGAAAAGCAGGAGTCCAGAAATAGACCCACACATACAATTTTCAAAAAAGGTACAAAGCAGTTCACTGGGAGAAAGGGAAACTTCTTCAACAAATGATGCTGTAATAATTGGGTACCCATATGGAAGAAAATCCTAGATTACTGCCTCATACCACACACAAAAAAGTATACAAGATGGATCATAGACCTAACCACAACAATTAAAACTATAAGGCTACTAAAAGAATACATAGGATAATATCATTTCAAACTTGTGGTAGGCAGAGATTTCTTAGAGAGAACTTAGAAAACATGAACCATAAAAGAAAAAATTAATATACTTTATTTCATCAACATTAAAAAGTTCTGCTCATCAAAAGACAACATTAAGGAAATGAAAAGGCAAGCTACAGATTGGGTGAAAATATTTGCAACAGACAACAGACAAATAACTTGTATCCAGAACACAAAAAAAGAATTCCTAACACTCAATAGTGAATGAAAAGCTACCCAGTAAAACTGGGCAAAACACTTGAAGATACTTCAGAAAACAAGATATAGATGAATAGATAAGAAGAACATGAAAGGATGCTCAATATCAATGGCCTTCAGGAAAATGAAAATTAAAACCACAAGGAGATATAGCAATACCTACTAAAATTGCTAAAAACAAAACAAAACAAAAAATGACAACACCAAATGTTGGAGAGAATATGGAATAACCAGAACTTTTGTTCATTGGTAGTGGGAGAGCAAAATGGCACATCTTTGGAAGACTACTCAGTAGTTTCTTATAAAGTTAAATTGTAAGTCTACCATATAACAAAGCAATTCCACCCCTAGGCAGCAATCCAAGAGAAATAAAAATATTTGTTCACAAAAAGCATCTACTGAATGAAGCCATTAATATGAAATTCTGCAACAGAAAAAAAAAAAAACCTAACCTATAGATTATAGAAATCAGACCAATGCTTACTTGGTGGTGGTAGGGTTGACTAGGAGGGTTTGAGAAAATTTTCTGGGATAACGGAAATATTCTATATCTTGTGAGTACATAAGTATATGCATTTTACAAAGTTGATATTGCACACTTAAGATCTGAGCATTATTGAATGTAAATCATAACTTATATTAGTTTTTTATTGTTGCATAGCAAGTTATCACAAACTTACTGACTTAAAACAACACCTATTTATTCCTTCACAGTTTCTGTAGGTCAGAAGTCCAGTATAACAGGACTGGGTTCTCTACTAAGGGTGAAATCAAGGTGTCAGCTGGGTTGAGTTCTCAGCCTGAGGTTCTAGGGGACAATATGCTTCCAAATTTACTCTTATTGTTAGCGGAATTTAATTTGTTGAGGTTGTAGAGTGAAACCCTCCATTTTTTTTCTGTCTGCCAGGGACTGTTCTCAGCATCTAGGCTACTTTCAATTGCTTATCCCATGGCCTCCTACATCTCAGCAACAGATAATTTCTTTCACATTGAATTCCTCTCACAATTTAAGTATCTCTGACTTCCCCTTCTACTACCAGCCAGAGAAAAATCTCTGCTTTAAAAAGGCTGATGTTATTAGGTCAGACCCACCCAGATGTCTTAAAACCAACCAATTTGAGACTTTAATTACATCTGCAAAATCCTTTCATAGCAGTACTTAGTGTTTGATTGAATAACCAGGGGCCACGAATCGTGGAAGAGGGGCATTTTAAAATGCTGCAGACCACATAACTGAATTAAAAAATGAAGGAAGAATAAAACCATTTTCAGACAAACAACAGCTGAGAGATTTGTTACCAACAGATTTTACTACAAGAAAAACAAAAGGAAATTTTTTAGGGTGAAGGGAAAAAGGAAAAAGGCGTGAGCCTGAATCTACAGGAAGTAATGAATAGCACCAGAAATGGTAAATATACCAGTTAATATAAAAGATTATTTTTAATGCCTCTAGAAGATTATTGACTATTTAAAGCAAAAATATTAAGAACATATGGTGGGTTTTATAATATGTGTAGAAGAAACATATGAGAGAATAATAGCACCAAGGGCTAGATGGGTCAAAAATGGAATTGTACTGTTAAAAGTTTTTTTTACATCATTTGTAAAGTGATAGAATAGTAATTCAAGATGGACTGTGACAAATTAGGGATTTATATTGTAATCTCTAAGGCAACCACTAAAAAACTGATTCAAAGATGTATAGCTAAAAAGCCAACAGAGGATATAAATTGAATTCCTAACATCCTGGTTAATTAAAAAGAAGACAGAGATGACTGGATAAAGAAGATGTGGTACATTTATACAATGGAATACTATTCAGCCATAAATATGACAGCATAACACCATTTGCAGCAACATGGATGTTCCTGGAGAATGTCACTCTAAGTGAAGTAACCCAGAAAGAGAAAGAAAAATACCATATGAGATTGCTCATATGTGGAATTTAAAAAAAGAACATAAATACAGAACAGAAATAGACTCATAGACGTAGAGTACAAACTTGTGGTTGCCAAGGGGGCGGAGGGTGGGAAGGGACAGACTGAGATTTCAAAATTTGTAGATACTGACAGACATATGCAGAATAGGTAAACAAGATTATACTGTATAGCACAGGGAAATATATACAAGATCTTGTGGTAGCTCACAGTGAAAAAAAATGTGACAATGAATATATATGTATGTTCATGTATAACTGAAAAATTGTGCTCTACACTGGAATTTGACACAACATTGTAAAATGACTATAACTCAATAAAAATTTTAAATAAATAATAAATAAATAAATAGAAGACAGGAAGAAAATAAAAAGTATAAGTACAAATAGTGCAATTATAAAGTAAATAGCAAATGGTAGACTTAAAGCCAACCATATCAATAACTACATTAAATATAAATAGATTAAAATGTTAAACTATAGGACAGAAATTGTCAATTGTCTTTTCAAAGACCCAGATATATGCTATTTAAAAGAGACACACTTTAAATATAAGCATACAATATATGAAGATATAAAGAAAAAACTATACAATGCAAGTACTAATTGCAGGAAAACTGTGTAGCTATATTAATGTCAGATAAAGTAGACTTCAAAGAAAGGTGTATTACTAGATATAAAGTTATGTCATAATGACACAAGGTTTAATTCATCAAAATATGTGAAAATACTAAAGGTTTGCACACCCAATAACATAGGTTCATAATGACCCAAGGAAAAAATTTACATAACTGAAAGAAAAATTAAACAAATCCACAATCGTAGTTGAAGATTTTAAAACTCTTCTCACAGTAATTGCTAGAACAAGAAGAGACAATATCATCAAAATTATGGAAGATTTGAAAAACTTGATCAAATTGACAGTGATAGAATACCATATTCAGCAACTGTAAAATACACATTCTCACAGGTGAAATGGGACATTACCTAAAATAGAGAATATGCTAGATCTTAAAACAATTATCAATAGATTTCAAAAGATTGAAACACTAAAGTGAATCAGAGAAAAGTCAGTTTTACTGAGTATTATTTTTAAATAATAAGTAAACCAGAGGATTAATCCAGAAAGTCTAACTATAGACAACAGGAGTTCCAGAAAGAAAGAACAGAGAAATGGAGGGGAGAAAATTATTTAAGAAAACTTCCTAGAGCTTCAAGACACTATTCATGAGATTGAATGGGCCCATCAAGTTCCCAAGATAGCAGATGAAAAAGAAACACATACACACACAAAGTCTTGTAATTACAAATTTTCTGAATCCCAGGAATAGAGAAGTTCCTGAAAATTTCAAATAAAAAAACCAGGTCATATAAAATAAATGAGAATCAGGATGACTTCGATTTTCCCTACAGTTCTGAATACTTGGAGCTGATAGTGCAATACTTTGAAAATTCAGAGGGAACATTATTTTCAACCAAAATTCCTATATCCAGTCAATTTATTAATTGAATGAAATTTACCCTCCATGCATCTTTTCTTAGTTGAGGATAAGCTTTAGCAAAAGAAATGAATAAAAAATAGCACAGGTAACTATGTTCAATATCTTGTCGTAACCTTTAATGAAAAAGAATATGAAAATGAATATATGTATGTATATGCATGACTAGGACATTGTGCTGTACACCAGAAATTGATGTGTTGTAACTGACAGTACTTCAATAAAAAAAAATGAATAAACAAAGAAACAATAGGCATGGAATTCAGGAAATGGGTTGGCTGACATTTTGTCCTGTCCAAGATGTCTATAAGACATTTGGTCCATAAGACATTTGGTTCATGCCTAAATGTCCTTGAAATTGGGTCCTGTCCAAAATATCCATGAGCATATTTCATCCATGCCAAATGGTTTTGGACAGGACCAAATATTAAGGGCCTTTTGCTGTGGACCAAATGTCTTATGGATGTCTTAAACAGGACCCAGTTTCAGGGACATTTTGGTGTGGGCCAAATGTCTTACGCATGTTTTAGACAGGACCAAATGTCTTGCAAGGACTAACTTGGCTGTGCAGTGAAAAATATTTCAGTTATCTGCAATAATGTAAGCACTATTTATCAATTCAACTAAAAAGAATGCTATAACTATAGTAGGAGGATGGGGATCTGAAGTGGTAGAAGAGTATGAGAATGAAATCCTCATGTATCATATCTGGAAATAAATAGATACTATCTAAAACTGAAATATTAAAAAAAATAGTCTAAGCATATTATTTAATGCTATGTAGTAAACAGCTAAAAAGTTAAACGTGATTAAACCCGAGGAATGAGGAATAGGGATAAACTGGGCAGAGGATGGCTGTTCTTCATTGTCAGACTATAGTATGTATTATTTGGAAAATAGTGCATATTATACATTAGTAAACAAACATTACACCTTTCTTTAACTGCAAAAAAGGGAGAATTCCAGCAAAAAAACAAAACAATCCAATCTCCATTTATATTTTGAATATATGAAATAAAGATATAGAAAAAAATGATTTAAAGAATCTTTTTATTTAATTTCTGTGACAAGTAATGGCATGCTACAGACAACTTAGGTCCTTCTTAGGCTCTGTAAAACACTATTTGAGCAAATCAACACCTTTGGGCTTCTTATTCAAGAAAGTAGACTGACTACACATATTTATATTCTCCTTGTCCAATAATAATAGCAATAATAATAATATTTGTAATAGCTAACACTTATACAGTGCTCACTATGTACCAGGCAACATTCTAAGTAATTCACATACTTTAATTATAGTAATTCTCCATCAACTAGGTGTCATTATTATCTTCATTTTACAGATGAAAAAATTGAGGCACAAAGACGCAAACTATCTTGCCCAAAGTCTCAAAAATTGTTAGTGGCAGAGCCAGTAATCTGAATCCAAATTCCATGTTCTTAACAACTATACTATATTGCCTCTCACATTAAAATTCCACTAAAATAATCATGGGGAAAAAAAGAAAGTATGAGACAAAAAAAACAGTTGTGTCCTTTCATGGGAGATTTGGTCTTCCTTAACAATTACAATCAAATACACACTTCTTACCATGGTTTCAAGACACTCTACTTCCCTCTCCAACTTCTCCTACTGCCCCACTATTTCTTCATTGATCTGCAGCCATTTGGGCTTTCTTTTGGTCCCTTGGATTTGCTAGTTGCTTCCTATCTTAAGGTTATTCCATTTTTCTGAAGTGCCCTTCCCCAGACCTAATGCTTTTCATCATTCTACTTGCTCAAATCAGAATGATCTTTCCTGATTCAGGATCTCATGATTTTAGGGTCAAATCAGATATCTTCCCTAACCAGCTTCTCTGCCTCTCATCATACCTCTATATCACACTACTCTGTTTATTTTCTTCATAGAACTTAATATTCTCTGATATTACCTTGTTTGTGTTTATATTACCTACTTTGTTTATTATTACTAGACTGTCCTTTACAATTGTGTCCTCAATACTTGTCTCTTCCACTTTTTCTCTATCATGTTCTTAGTGCTTAGAATAGTACTTGGTGTGGAGTCCTCTAAGTGCTCAAAAATTGCTTGTTGGGAGAGGAGGGAATGTAAAAAGAAATGGAATGTGTTGCAGTAGATGAGACACTTCAAAGAAATTTCTGGAAGCCAAAAATACAGATGAAAAAATGGTAAATGGTAAAGTGGAAAAAAGAAAGTCACAGCCTGGAAAACATTTGGAGGAAAGCTATAGTGGATAGAGCTGAGCAATCTTTTAGTGAAAACTTTAGGGTGGGAGTAAAAAGTGAGCTGAAAAGGGAGAATGATGGCAGTGTGTATGTGGAAATGCTGACCTCCTACCCACACATTTCCCATTACCCACATAGAATGCCATGAAGCTACACATTTACTCCTAGGCAAAGGCTTCCTGGAAAGAACCAAAAAAGCTAGCATGGGAGTTAGTGTCTCAGAATAAAATCTTCCTCATTGGGGCATTTTAAGTTCCCTGGCATATCTACTAGCTCACTGCCTGCTAACCCAAAGCAAACCCTTCCAAACCATGAGCCCTATTCTCATATACAAGTCAGCTTTTCTATTTTCTCATTCATAACCATAATGGATAATCATTAACCACAGGACAACTGAGGAAAACCTCTGCCCTGAAAGAAAAAGACCAAATTAATAAAAAATGATCTTTGAGGTAATAGAATACATGGAATTGACAATAACTCCCAAACAACAACCACCATCATTAAACTTCAAAACACCAAGAATAAAAAGAAGATCCCAAAAATTTCTAGTGGAAAAAAAAAGTTTACTTTCAAATGAACAAGAGTCAGATTGACATAGAGTTTATCAATACCAGATGCTAGATGACAGAGTACCTATAAAATTCTGAAGGATAATTATTTTGAATCCAGAATTTTAAACCAAACATATATCAACTAAGATTATAAAATAAAGCCATCTTCAGATATGAAAAGACTGAGAAAGTTGACCTCCTAGGCATCCTTTCTTAGACATTACTTAAAAATTGTTACAGAAAAATTAGACCAATGTTCATAGCAGCACTATTTGCAATAGCCAAGACATGGAAACAGTCTAAATATCCATCAACAGATGACTGGGTAAAGACGATGTGGTATATTTATACAATGGAGTACTATTCAGCCATAAAAACCGACAACATAACGCCATTTGCAGCAACATGGATGTTCCTGGAGAATGTCATTCTAAGTGAAGTAAGCCAGAAAGAGAAAGAAAAATAACATATGAGATCACTCATATGCGGAATCTAAAAAAAAGCAAAACAGAAATACAAAACAGAAATAGACTCTAGACATAGAATACAAACTTGTGGTTGCCAAGGGGGCAGGGGCTGGGAAGGGACAGACTGGGATTTCAAAATGTAGAATAGATAAACCAGATTATACTGTATAGCACAGGGAAATATATACAACATCTTATGGTAGCTCACAGTGAAAAAAAATGTGACAATGAATATATATATGTTCATGTATAACTGAAAAATTGTGCTCTACAGTGGAATTTGACACAACATTGTAAAATGACTATAACTCAATAAAAAAATGTAAAAAAAAAAAGAAAGAAAAATTAGAGAGCAAAGAAAAAGGAAGCCGTGGGATTAAAGAAAAAGTAGATCTAAACCAGAATAGAAAGAAATAGAAGTCCTATGATAGTCACTGTACAGTAGCACATACTTGAGGGTAGAAAATAGAAAAGAACTCTTGGAAAGCTGTCACTAGCATTGGTGTAACAAGGGCCAGGACAGTAAGAGTCATGAGAATGCATTTTTTTTGTAGAGAATTAAAAACTATAATGAAACTGAATAAAAGTTGGTTAGTTTTTTTGTTACCGTCATGTACCAGCAATTCTAAAATATGTCAGTGACAAAATACTACTCCCTAAAAAAATATTTTGTTAGCCTAAGTTCTAATTGTTGCAGTGACTATTAAGTCTTGGTGACTACTGCCACTGCCCTGCCCTTGTATACCAATAGTAACCAGCAAAAAAGAGGGAGCATTGATATCAAGATTGAATGTTTGGTAGAGTATAAAAATAGGAGAATCTGTTTGAACTTGGTCCTCAGAATATTCTCCATTGAATAGTCAGGAGCATAACATTAGTCCTGTAGAGAAGCAATTACCATTCCAGCACAGAATTTGGCTATACAGTGTAAACTACAGTTATTATCATATAAAGACTACTTTCAGGTATTCAACTTTTAGAATCGATCAATCTGATTAATTACAGTACAGTTAAATATGGTTACCTAAGAGAAAGTAAATGTTATCAACCTTAACAATGTAAAAATAAAGGTATAACTGACAGTGGTTAAAAGGTAGGGGATGATGAGGTACGGTGAAAAAAAAGAGTAGGAGTGCTAATGGCTTCATCTTACAAAGTGGGGAATCAAGAAACATGGAACCAGAGATGGAAGTTTAATTATAGTTAACATTTCAGAGGTAACTAGTGGTTGAACTGAGAATAGGGATACAAATTATATAGGGAGAAAGAGTTGGGCAGGAATTTAAGTAAACTCACCAGATACTCACCTAGCAAAGTGGGATGTCAATAGACAATGTGTAAAATCAATTAAGAAATGATAACATAAAGATATTACTTAAGAGATATGGAGATAATACTGGAAAAACTGTTTGGAAAAGTTACAAGTGATTGTCATTGGGGAATCAGATTGAAAGTGGGCAGGAGAGAACTGCCTTTTTTCCGTATAAGCTCTTCTGTGCTATTTGATTTTTCAGCCATGCATTTAACTATATTTCTTTGCCAAAATTTTCTAAAGTTTTAGAAAGGAGTAGCTTTGAAGAATTTGACAATTAATTCTATACATAGAGAGAGCATCCTTTATATACGCTAACATGTGTTATCTAAAGTTCTTCAACATTGTCTTAAGGGAGATAGCACAGCTCTGCAACTAACAGAACAATGCCCTCACTAGACTATTAATTCAGTTTGTTTCATTCACTCAACAATGCATGATGCTGAAGAGCAATGAGTTCTCCATAACCTCACAAATTCAAGCCATGGCTCATTTCCATGTCATAAATATAGCGATCTTTGATAAGCAGAAATAGCAATGACAGTAGCATATACTGCACCACCATCAATGATGATGACACCATGCTTTTCTTAGGCCTTGGGAAAATGAATGTATCTTAGCATATGAATCTCAAGGTATAGGCTGATTAACTTTGGTCTCTTTAAGATAACTCCTATAATCTATTTTATGTAAAGGATTTATTTTTTCTTATAATATAGACAGTTTGTTAAAGTATTTAATAGTCTTATTAAAGAATGGGTTTATACCATGTACCAATGCCCAGATTTTTTAAAACAAAAAACCAGAATGCCATCCTCATAACCATAAAGGTGTTAGCATTGAGCACCACTGAGCCAGATAATGGACAGACTGTTACAAAATGTTTATAGCTACCAAACTATTGTGAAACTAACTTTAATCACTTTACTATACAACCACAGTTACTAAAAGAATGAAAGTAGTGACAAATATATAACCATTTCACAGGTAAGGGTTTTACTCCTAGAACATATGAAATCTAAAGCTTTTTTAATAAACAATATTTGTATAAACAATGTTTTTACTTTATTGCCTATATTTAAAATTTTAACTCACAATTTATGGTCCTACTATTATAGGATTATATCAGAAGAATTGTTTCTGGCTATTCCTTCTTTATGTATTTCTCTTTTCCTTCTTTCTTTTTCATCTTCCTTTATTTTCAACGGTCTTACTTGTTTTCTTTTTTTCTGTTTCTCCTTTTCTCCTACCCAAGCCTCAGGCCTACCACTGGCACCCAGTGGCACCCCAAGGCATTGCCCATTGCACTCAATTATTCTACGTGATTGCTGACCACTATCATTTCTTTGCTAAGAAAAGATCTTTTGCTATTTTAGTTGTACCATCAAAATACTTCCTTAATTTAAGATTTAATTTCTCCTCTTCTATAACACATGCCACTGCTCTGTTGTTTCTTTTATTGGCATGTTTTACAGTACATCATTACCACCTGCCTTCATTCAAAATTTCTTTAAGATGGTTAAAAACATCAGATTGCTTAACCTTTCCCCTTGAGTCAGAGTCACAAATATCTTTGGCTGTCCTTCAAAATAGTTATCTTCTTACAAATTTATTTTTTAGGCATGAGAAATAATGCAGTGGCTTAAGAAAATAAACTTGAAAGTCTAGCCATGCCTTGGCAAACAAAGTCCAAGTGAGATGCTTATTAGAAAAGCCCAGTCCTTCAAAAGGGAGTTGCCAATGAGGCGAGGAAATGGGTTTGTGAGCTGAAGGAGTCTGCTAATGGAAATCAGCACTAGTTTCTATTTGTAGAGGCGGGTCAGAGGGATATCTTAAGAACCCCTATTCTGGTATCCACTTAGTACACTTCTGAAAGGATACTGGGCATTTTCAGCCACTTCTCCAAAAAGATAACTTGGAGACAGTCCAAATACACCAGTTTTCTGTATATAAAGTTCCCCAAGCCTACTATCACTTTACATCTGACCAAAAAATTGTCCATATGGATGTCTTTCTAACAAATAGTGCCATTTATTTTATTTTCCAAAATTCAATCACTAAAGATAATTTAAAAATAAGATTGGCCCTCCTACTGCTGTATTAGTACTTATCTTCTATTATACTGAATGTTTTCCTCAGAGAAATGTTTTCTCAGCTGACAAATACAGGGAGGTAACACAATACTCTCTCATGACAGACACCTCTGTCAGAAAAGAACATTGTGCAGTGCAGTCAATTCGTAATTAACCGGGGTTATGGGGAGCAGGCAAAGTATGGATTAAGTGTAATTCCACAGGTAAGTCCTACAGTTCATTTTTATCCATTAATTTCAACCTCTTTCCTAATCACAGGTTTTTTCAGAGCTCTTGACAATTAAGTAAATGTAGAGGTTTGTGTTTCACTTCCTTTCTTATCCTTGTCTAATGAGTAGGAAAATGGAGAGTGGGAAACAAGGGGAAGAGGTATTATCTACTAGCATAATAACAGTCACTGAATCTAAAAGTATAGTCTATGTTGGCTCATTATATAGCCCTAGTTTCTTCCTGAGGTTTCTGGGGTTTTATCATTAAGACTGGACCACAAATCAGAAATGAAAAGAACAAAGCAGAGGTCAAATTTTTTTAAAATCCAAAATCATATCAGATGTGTAAAATATAGCCTATCGATATACAGTTCTGGAGTCCAAAACTACCAATGTAGGCAGTTTCAATCCTAATACTGCTTTTGTCTTCCTGAGCAATTTTCTGATCCCTGGCTCTAATTTCCAATCTGTGAAATAGGGATTCCTCCAGGCTACTCTAGGGTGAGTTCGAAGGAAAACTAATAATGACTAAAGAGTGTATTTGATTTTAAAAAGAAATGCCTCCTGTGGGCACAGGTCACTCTGCTGTCTTCTGCAGGGGTTGAGTGATCTCAGGACTGTGTTGGTCTCCCCTTCCTGGCACAAATAGCTCAAGCTATTGTATACGTGAATTGTGTGCTAATAAATAAGATAGCTTAAAATGGGAGTATTTTTTCCATTTCTGCCAAAAAAGAAATCCTTACTTTGACTGGAATTTCCCTCTTTCTTGACCTTATTCACTTCCTATCTGTAGAACTAGGAGGTTGGACTAGATTATCTCTAAGGTACCATCTAGCTCCATAAGTCTGTGATGCTGCTTGTAAAAACTTGCAACTTTACCCTTTTTTTCTTTACTTAGAGCCTTATCCTCAGCAAAAAATCATAAAGTCAAAAGTAAGTTCAAGCCATGCTGCTGCATAAAAAAGTAAGAGATGTAGCTTTTTCTATTCTCTTTAGGTACTTTTATTATACTTTGAAAGCCAAAATAAGTATTGGAATTAATGTGAGTGCAAACTATAATTTCTATGCTCCAGTCCAATTTCTATGCCTGGTAGTCTAACAAATTTTACCAAGGTACGTCTATATGTTAAATGAAACTGGAAAGAGTAAAATACCACTTTACAGTAATGACTCAGTGTTGTCTTGATAACAAACAAACAGCATTTTTTTCCAGCAAAAAATATTGATGTTAATCTTGTTTAAGGAGAGGTTACATATTTGGGGGGGAAAAATGGACCCTTATTATCTAGTATTCCAGAATAACATAGGCATATAGACCTTGGACACCAATCAGCAATGATTTTTGTAAACGAGTTTAGTAGAGACAAAAAGACCCTATAAATAAGTATGTGCAAAAAGTGTGTCTGTGTAAGACATAGAGTGGATTATGGAGTAGATGATCAGTTTGAACTAGAGGTGGTGGAGGTGAGTAGCCAGAACAAAGAGTGTGAGTGGGGTCCCACGGAGTAGATGGGGAAGTAAGCCTCAAGAGACAGATCACAAAAGACTATAAATTCTAAATAAAAATTTTTTACTTGATCCTACAGGCCAATGTGTTTCCAAGTGTGCTTATACATATGAGGGATAATTTTAGATGGGTATATGGGTTATGTTGTTATTTGTAATAGTATTTATTTTAATGTGTATTGGAAAAAATAGACCTTCAAGCCCTTGATTTCACAGATGTAATTGCTTAGGGCAAAGCTAAAACTTTTTAAATGAATAAATTTAAAGAAAAATATTACCTAAATAAAAGTATGGACGGTACACAGATATGGCAAAAATTATGAGGGTGATGCACAAATGACTGACATTTGGGAAACAGTTCTATATGGGGAACACTGAAGGATTTTAGTAAGGCAAAATTATAAAATTTATTGTTTAGAAAGATCAATGTACCTACAGCCTGGAGCATAGGTAAAAGGGGCGATAGTTAGGAGAGAGTATTGCAGTAAAATCTGAATTAAGGCAGTGGCAATGAGACTGTGGACTAAAGATAGATGTGAAGGATGTTAAGTAGACAGCATCCGTAATGCTTGATGAACAAGTGTATTAATCCATGGCCCAAACAAGGAAATAAAACTACTCTAAGTATTTAACACAAAGGAAGTTAAATACAATAACTGGTCACATTGATGTTGGAAGAACTGAGATGACACACAGGGGATTTCGAAGCTACACAGAGATTAGCAACAGCAGGAAGTTCCTGACACTCCCAAGGCTGAAAGGACAACAGGAAGAGATATTGTTACCAGAGACCAAGAGCAGAGGTCATGCCATGGAAGCTGGAATCTTTGCAAACCTGTCTAGTGTTAGCTGAAAACATGGAGGAGACACAGCTGTTGCCATGAGCCACTGGATTCTCCTTTTCACCCATCCTCCAATTTCCTATGGATGTTTCCTATTGGTTGAATCCAATCAGAGCCTCCTAACACGGAAGCATGGGAAACACAGCCTGCAGCTATCAACCCCTCTGCAAAAAAAAAAAAAAGCAGAGCAAAGAAGGGTGAGGAATGGGTCCAAAGACAAAGAAGACTATGACTGGTACATTGTGTGTGGAAAGTAGGGAAGAAAGAAACATAAGACAAAACCTAGGTTTATGACTTGAATAACTCATTAGTTAGGGTTGTCATTCTTTAAGATAAGAAATATTAGAGTAGAAATAGGTTTAGGGGCAAGATGAGTTCGTTTCTTAACCTGTGAGTTACCTTTAAGGTATCTGTGGAACATCCAACTGGATTGAGAAGATCAGTAAGGATTTGAAACATGGTAGGAAGAGCTGGCTGGAGATAGAGATTTAATAATTTTATGAGTGGTAGTTAAAAACATGAAAATAAATTGCACAGGTATATAGCATAGATTAAGAAGATAATAGGCCAAGAATGATGCTTTAGGGAAAACAACCATCAAAGAACAAACAGAGGAAAAGAAGTCAGCAAAGGAGCTTGAGAAGGAATACTTAAAAAGGTAGGATTAAAAGTAGTGCCTAAGGAGTCAAAGTAGGACAGAGTTTCAAAAAGGGAATGTTAAACAGTGCCAGATTCACCTAGCGTAATTAAGTAATATGAGAATCAAGAATCCATTAGCTCTGGCTATTAGGAGATCAGTAGTGTCCTTTGCAAAAGCAGTCTCAATGGAGATTTAGGGATAAATAGCAGTTTATAATGGTCTGGTGAGAGGATGGGAAATTAGGAAGGAATTGGAGATAGTGGTGTGAATCACTTTTTAAGAGGCTTGTGAAAGAAAAAAAAAGAGAAGAGAGAGGGTAGTAGCTTGATTAGGAATGCAGTATCCAGAGAGGGTTACTGAATTTTAAGTATGAGAGCAACTTGGACTTGTTTATATGTCGATCGAAAGGGGGAAGATGTATTAAAAATACAAAGGGAGAGAGAGAATAGCTAATGAAGTTCTTAAAGAAATATTAAGAGATAGGCATTAGTGCCAGATGGAGATATTAACCTTGGACAGGAGAAGGGAAGCTGCTTCTGAGACCAAAGGAAAGGAAATGAGTGGAAATAAAGATCATCTTCAGGTGTGGGAAATTGAAAGAATTCATCTGTAATAGTCTCAATTTTCTCTATGAAATAAGAGTTAAAATAAATCTCTAGAAAAGACAGTGGAAAGATGGTGGGGTAGGAAGTTCTGGAATTTTCACTCTAGGGCATGGACTAGCGCAGTGATCAGGGCTGTAAAGCTGAGATTGGAGAACACAAATTTGCTGCAACACCAATTAGCACAACTGTGTGGTTTCCTCAGCAGATTTGGTATTATTGGTTGTAGAAGTTGAGAAGCTGGCAGTTGGAATGATCCAAGTCTGGATTTAGCAAAGTAGTATGTCAGAAAAACAAAAAGTAGAGGACATGGAAATTGTCCATCAAGACAGAGGTTTCAATGAATCATTGTGAGGTCTGGGTTCAAGATGGAAGTGACTGATGTGATAAAAAAAAAAAAAGCCTGGAGATCCCAGTATTGGACAAATTTTTCCTCTAAAATTTATAAAATGTGACACTGGTATAATATTGGCCCCTTCTTGGTTTATCCTACTTTAGTTTTGTGGCCTAGGAAGAGGAAGGAAAGAGATGAATTAGAGGGCTATGTGTTTGTTAATGTCCTAGCTACATAAAATACATTCTTTTAGTTAACTTTCACAACTACCCTATGGAATAAATATATCTATCATACAGAGGACACAAATATATCTATCATAACTGAAGCTTAGAGACATTAAGAAAACTTACTGAAGTTAACGACAGCTAGTAATTAGCACAAAAAGAATTCAAATTCAGTTCTGATTGAAAATTCAGTTTTTCCACTATTCCCTGTTGTCTCTCTACCAAAAAAGAAGAAAAGAAAATTTACAAGTGAATTTGCTGCATGATCAAATGAACATGCAGTACTCTTGGAAAACAATACTTCCCAAAATGGAGTCTCCAAGTGAGACTACTAGCAACCTCCAAAGTTTATCCTGAACAGGTACATAGACTGATCTCTTGTACGTGCTAATATTTGCAGTATGGCAAGGCCTATACTTTGGTTTCTGGCATGAGTAAATAATTTGCTTATGACATTTAAACCAGACATCATCTCATTGGTGTCTCATTTAAAATAGTGCCAGGCTTCCCATTAGTTTTAAGTTTGGGTTTTGTTTTGTTGCCTGTGGCAAGGGAGAGTTGGAGGTGCAGGTGATCCACAGAGCTTTTACCACTGGAAGAAGTCCACAGACCGAAAAAAGATGGAGAGTCACTACATCAATGTCCTGGAAGCTGTGGCCTGCCCTCAGGGCTGAGTTTAAAAACTGGCTATGTATTTGAGTAAGGTAATGCTTGACACTCAAAATCTTGACAAGAGTCAGTAAAGGCCTAGAGTCAGGAGCAGATTGTATCAGCACAATAATCAAAGCTGGAGAACCAGAATCTAATATCCTTTCCTCAGAAATCTTCCTGGTCCCCAGCTTAAAGTTGAGATGAACACAGGACAGCCGACACCTCTAGATGTCAGTGATTGGTACTGAATGCAGGAAAGAATATAATTTTCTCTTCATAATTAGAGATACACTCATCCCAGGGGGGAAAACCCTAATTTTTAAAATATGATGAATTTAGTCAGTAGACAATCAGGAATGGGTCAGTGAGTCCCCTCTTCTATTGAATACTGAAAGAAAAGGAATCAAATATTTATTGAGCACCTAATGCATGCCAGGCATTCATTTTATACTCATCAGAAAAACTTTTGAGGCAAGCATTATTACCCCTATTTTACAGTTGGAAAAATGAGACACAAAGAGCCAAGTGAAGTTTCTCAAAGTCATGCAACCAATAAATGACAGAACTGGGGCTCAAATTTATATATACATGTTCCAAAACTCCTTATACCATAAAGCATTAAGTAATAAAAAGGAGGTAGGCATTTCTGATAGTGATCTACGCAAGGAGATTGTAGCTTGTCTATCCTGAAAGCTATTTATGAATAGGGATGCTATCCATTCACCTGGAATCCTTTGCAAGATTTCCTAACATTTGTGTGTGTATGTGTGTGTGTGCCATGGACCCCTTTAGTATACAGAAAGACTATTAAATCCTTTTTTAAAATGCATAAAATAAAAGGCATACGATTACAAAGAAAACCTATTAAACAAAACTGTCATCAATATTTTTTAAAAGTTTTATGACAATATATCACTTTTTATTAAGGTTTTAAATATAAGATCTAGCAGTGGGTATACCTATAATTTCAAAGTACCTTCATAATCAAAGGAAATACTAATTTTTACTTATAGGTTAATAAAAATAAAGATGTAGTTTTTCTTAATAAAAGTTAGAAAAACCGTTGGATTCTAACCATGGATCCCTTATACACTCCCAAAGGGTCTACAAAGCAGTGTGTTGAAGTTGACATGAAGTGGCTTACAAGAGATGATTGTTGAATTTTCAAGCAGTTCTCAAGCTGGTTGCTAAGTGCAGCCTTTGTTAATAAGTAAATTATATAAATTTACAATTCAATAAATTATATGGAAATAGTTAATAAACACTAAAAACCCATCACTTCTTAATTATTTCATTGAATTCTATTGTTGTTTATGCTCTTCAGGTTATTTATATCTATTATATCTGTATGGTAAAAAAAAAAAAAAACTGTATAACAGCATGCTACCATGACATCTCTTCCCAACTCACATTCAGTGACATCAGGTTGGTAACTGGAAATCAGCCATGAAAACCAGAAAATGCTACAAACTAGGGCTTTTTATTCTGAAAAGATAACTGTTAAATATTTAATAGTACACAACTTTGCCCATGGGCTCCAGAATAAGACCATCTGGTAGGACAAGTAACCGACCTGAAGATCTCTAGGGTAGGCATAACAACGATTCTAGGGTAGGCATAACAACGATTCTAGGGTAGGCATAACAACGATTTTTGAAAATACAAGACCAAAAGCACAATCCACAAGAGAAAAGAGAAAATATCAGCATTCACCAAAATTAAGAACTTCTGCTCTTCAAAGATACTTTTAAGAGAGTGAAAAACACTCTGCAGAGCTGAAGAAAATATTTGCAAATCCCATATCTGATAAAGCGCTTATATCTAAAAATATATAAAGAACTCTCAAAATTCAATAATAAGAAAACAACCAAGTAAATAAAATGAAAAGATTTCAACAGACACTTCACCAAAGAATATACATGAATGACACGTAAGCCCATGAAAGATACTCAGTATCATTAGTCATTAGGAAGATAGAAATCAAAACCACAATGAAATACCACTATGCACATACTAAGACTAGTTAAAATTAAAAGCATTGGCTATATCAAGTGTTGGTAAACATGTGGAGCAATTGGAATTCTCATACATAGATGACAGGAATGTAAAATGGTACAACCGCTTTGGAAAACAGTTTGGCAGCTTCTTATAAAGATAAACTTAGACTTACCAAATGACTCAGCCAGTCTAGTTCTAGATGTCTTCACAAGAGATATAAAATCATAGGTCCACACAAAGACTTGTACATGGATGTTCATATCAGCATTATTTGCAATAGTCCCAAATGGAAAAAACCCAAATGTCCATCAACAGATGAATGAATAGACAAACTGTAGTATTGATACACAATTAAATACTACTCAGTAATAAAAAGGAATATGCTATTAATACACATAACAATTTGGGTGAATCGTTTAAAATTATGCCAAGTGCAAGAGGCCAGTAATAAAAGAGTACGTACTATATGATTTCATTTATAGCAAATTCTAGAAAGTGCAAAATAATCTTTCATGGCATAAAGCAGTTCAGTGGTTGCCTGGGGATGGAGAAGTTTAGGGGAGGGCATAAGGGAAGGATTACAGAGGAGCATGAAGAAACTTTTGGGAGTGGTGGACATCTTCATTATCTTGATTGTGGTGATCATTTCATGGGTATATATATATATTTTTATATATATATATATTTATCAAATTGTACACTTTAAATAAGGGCAGTAGATTGTATAAATTAAAAAATAAAATTTGTTATTTAAGAGTAAGACTAATCCTATTGGCAAAAGATTTAAACAGATAGTTCAACAAAGAAGGTATATGGATGGCAAATAAGTCTATTAAGAAGAGTTATTTCTTCTTAATTAATGTTTTTGAGACCCCTTCATCATGTCAAGTCACTGGAGGGGCCAATTATTTGAGGAGATAACTGTTTCAGATTTGTTCATAAATGTCTAAAATATGCCCTCCAAAGTAAATCACATATTTTCCTCCATATTCCTCATTTATTATATGAATATACATGGAAGGAGCAAGCAGGGAGAGTTTTCCTTTATAGGTAAAGAAGCTCAGGCAGAGATACTAAGCAACATGTCTCAGATTACTCAATAGGTCAATGGCAGAAATGGACTAGGATCCAGATCTCTATCTTCTCATTCAAATGATTAAGGGAAAAGTCTCTGTTGGAAGAGTTTTCTGTGTGGTTCCACAGCGTTATCAGAATTTGTGTCAGGTTATTGAAAGGTAAGCCTGCTGGTTGGAGGAATCTGTGTTCTGTTCAATTTTAACACACCCTTGGGAGAGATTTCAGTATAATCAAAAAAACTTGTGCTTTGAAATGTTTAAAGCATGTTTTAAGTTGGGTAGCATTTTTGCTTCTTAATCAAAAGGTCTCTTATCAATATGCTATTGCTTGGTACTGCTAATAAGTCCATTTAGTACATAAAAGACTCACATTCACACACAGATCCAGGAACAATATTTAAGTCAACATTTTAATAACTTCTATATTTTTCTCAAACCAATGATTGGTTGTGTCCTCCCCTCCCCATGCCACCCCTTTTCCCTTTAGATGTTGCAGGAGAGATTTTGGCACAGCCTAGAAAAGGGAGGAGGGAAATGAGTAGGAAAAGAGGGAGTTAAAATGGGAGTTACCCGAGGCCACTGCTCTCAAAACAGACAAAAAGGAAGAAACACAAGAGTGGGAAAACCCAAGCCTCTGCAACCCCTCTCTCAGAGTCAAGGCCTCCTTATGTGGGAATCCTGCCAGAAATTATAAGGTAGTGCTGAGAAGGAAGGCAACAAGGATTGAGGATGTTCTTACACTCCTGTTTAAGGACCATTTACAGAGTATAGGCAGCTTATATACCTAAACCTCTATTCTTCAATGGGAGACACACGCAGTCACCCACCCATGCATACACAATGGTCAACAGAGACCTCAGCAGCTACCAAGACACGTGTATGTTTTCGAGCAGACAAAGGGACACATCCAGAAAAACACACATTTTTTCAAGCCCTCAAAAAATTAGGCAGAGAGGAGAATTACGGAAGAAAGAGTGCAGAAAGCCATAGGTGGTCGGGGAGGCAAGGGTGGAAGTGAGAGACTGGATTAGCAGTGAAGTGTGAAAGAGAGAGGGTAAATGAGTTAGTCTGGTTCCATAGAAACTCCACCTAAGGGTGGATTAGAACAGAATGAGACACAAATCTCCCCCAAATACTAGTGTTTCAAAGCTAGAATTTTCTATCAAGCCTTTGTATTCCCTATGCTAAAGTCAATCCTAATCACCTTTTCTACATTCTCCAGTAGGGTCATTTCCCATAAAGATTGTGCAAGTGCAGAATGATAATTTTAGTGTGTGTATATATACATATATATTTAAATAATTCAAACTTTAAGGAAATATATTTCTAAGAAAATAAGCATGCATATCAGGTGATAGAAAGGCAAAAAAAAGCAAATGCAAAGAAAAACAACTACAGCTATCTGAGAAGAAAAAAAAACCTTAAGTAAAACTGAGAGCATCTTCTAATCATTGAAAAGTGGAAATTAGACAAAGGGAATAAAAAACCTACCTTTTTTCTTTTTGAACTGTTTTCAGTGTTGGCACACATTTGAAGGCACACATATAGACTGCTAAATCAATGCCCAATATAATCTCACTATTGTGAGTCACTGGAGGCAGGACTAGGCTGAAGTAGTGGAAAATCTGAAATACATAACATTTTCAAAGATATGCATTTTGATTACTTTCAAGTGCAAACAGTTACTCCAACTATGATAAGACAATTTTCCCTGGTAAAGGACCTGCTCTCCACAAAGAGTTCAGAATGGATTGTTTAGTACAATTGTGATTACCTTGAAACCAGCTATGAGTTTTTCAACGAAGTAGATTCTACATTGGCACTCCATCTTTCGGAGAAACGACAATAGCTAATGTTTATTTTGTATTTCCTGTGTACCAGGCAAGCATTGGTTTAAGCAGATTACATGGTTTGTCACATTTATTCCTCACTATTACTTTTATAAAGTAGATTCCATGATTTTCCTCATTTTATTGATGAGGAAACTGAGACTTAGGGAGATTAAGTAACTTGCTCAAAATCATACAGTTAGTTAAGAGTTAGAGCCCAGATTTGAACCTAAACAGGCTGACTCCAGAGCCTGTGCTATTAACTAGAGCACTGTGCTGCCTCAGATAAACAACCTTTTGCCTCAGGTAAAAAATCTGATATCAAGGATTTATTTTCAAAACGAAAGAAACTTTCAGAGTGTGTTTTGGCATCAGCATACACTGAACCCTCTCTTCTACGTCCTCTGGTCTCTGCAGCTACATACGTGGTTCCAAACAAATATCACTGACTTCCAGAGTCATGAGCCTCAGGGACTGCAGGATCCTGTGGCATCGAAGAAAGAGCCAGTTATCTTCAGTGAACTGCATTGCTAAGGTAGGAAAGTAAACTAGCACCTTTCAGAGGAATTTGTAACATGGATTGTAATCTAAAGATTTTCTGCTTAACTTTTGGTTAACCAGGAAAGTAAATCAATTACAACCTCCCATCCCTAAGCAGTAAAAATCATCAAGACTTTGCTGCAACAAGCCTAACAATTGTTTACATGTATATGAATATAACTTAAAAATTGCACCTCCAGGGGAGAGGGAAATAGCTCAGTGGTAGAATGCATGCTTAGCATGCATGAGGTCCTAGGTTCAATCCCCAGTACCTCCATTAAAAAAAAAAAGAAGAAGAAAAAAATTACACGTCCAATTGTATCTGCTCAGCAAGCTTTTTGTCTTCAGCTAGTGCATTAGATGAGCTTTAGCTCAACCTTGCCTCATCACAACACTCAAAGATTTTTAATTAGCAGAGTCAGAATTATGTAGAATTTTATATTTACCTCTGATAAACATACTAGTGACAATCTAATATGATCATTCAAATATGAGCATTCAACATTTTTGTTATGTGGTGAGAAATAACACCATGTGAACCAGGAATGATTATGACTACAGACCGAAAAAAAAAAATTAGAGGAAGAAAATTGAAGGAAAACTAAAGAAATCATCTTTGGATAGGTTGAAAAGTTAAAAAGCTGCTGGGCAAGTTGCCATGGATACCATGTACTGAATATAATACTGGACTTTTCTTACAGTGAAACACTAAAGGCCTGACTCTTCAGCTGCACACCTCCTTTCTGTGCATGCAGTAGCAACTACTTAAAATGGAAATTCTCTATTTCGATGAATGAGAATGCAATGGACAATTTCCTGTGCAAGCATCCTAACCTGCTGAAAGATATTCGAATGAGATTAATCCCAAAAGGATTTTTTTCCCACTTCTCTATTACCCAAGACTTCTAAATCAAACTCACTGCAGAACAATATTTATAAATCTACAGTAAAGAATCAGAAACCAGGAATTGGTCATAATCACAACAGACCTACAGAGCCTTTTTTCATCACTGACACTTGCCACCCAATGGAACACAGTCTTTTTTTTTTTTAAACACCTTTATTATGACATGATTCCTGTACATTAAATTACACATATTTCAGATGTACAATTTGATGAATTTTGATAGATGTACACACCAGTGAAACCACCACCACGATCAGGATAGCCAACATTTCCATCACTCCCCAAGAGGTGCAAATTTTTAATTCCCAATTTATCCTTTCCTACCCCCTTTACCCCCTGATAACCGTAAGTTTGTTCTTTATGTCTGTGAGTCTATTTCTGACTTGTAGATAAGTTCATTTGTGTCATTTTAAAAAGATTCTACATATAAGTGATATCACATGGTATTTTTCTTTCTCTTTCTGACATACTTCACCTAGAATGGCAATCTCTGGGTCCAACCATGTTGCTGTAAATGGCATTATTTTATTCTTTTTTATGGCTGAGTAGTATTCCATTATATATTTTATACACACACACACACACACACACACACACACACACACACCCATATCTTCTTTATTCATTCATCTGTCAATGGACATTTGGGTTGTTTCCATGTCTATTGGAATAGTAAATAGTGGAATTGTAAATAGTGCTGCTGCCAATGGCACACATTCTTACTGCCCATTTATTGGAGATTTATGGGGTCTGGACAGAACAAATAATATGGCAAATTGGGAATCCCCTCCATAGATCACAGAGACACTATACCAGAAACATATACCAAAATAAGTTACTGTGTCAAGAGTTCACTGCTCTCTTCATATTCTTTGGATTTAACAAAATGACTAAGCCATTTCTGTAGAATTACAAGAGAAAAATTGAGCACTTAAGAGGGTTCATAGAAAAAGGCAAAGAAGTAGCAGAAACAGCCCTGTGCATAGCACATGGACTGTAAGGTAAAACAGACCCATGGTGAGAGTCTAAAAGGCTCAGATCCTACCTCCTGTCACTTTACTGGCTGGATGACCTGGGGTCAATTGCTTGATCTCACTAAGACTCCTCTTACCAGTTTATAATATATGGACAACAATAGTAGCTACATTACAGAGTTGCTATGAGGATAAGGTGAGTCACAGATATAAAACACTTAGAACAGTGTTCATTCTTCACTAAATGGTCACTTTTTATGCTTCCTCCATACCTCAAATCTTCGATTTCACTCCAGCCATGGCAAAAATACAAGTTTATGGTAGCACTGACTTCTACTTGTCATGTTCTGAGAGAGCACTGGCACAATCTTCATTGCCTGCCTCCTTCTACACGCACCTTATAAGTTCTCCATTAACATTCTCCATTAAGTTTATCTATTAATGTACAAGTCTTCAGGTTTTCTACCTTCCCACCATCCAATCCTTGCTTCTCCTGGCAATGCCTTCTAGGTAGCTCATGTTCTTCACTGTCCCCTCTCTGCTCCCTGAGAAATAGAACCTGCCCTTGGTGCAGCCCTGTGTCTCCTCTAAGTTATGACTCAGTGATCTTCCACAGCTTTTGAAAATTGACCTTATTCTCAAATTCTGGACTCGCTCTTTCCCTTATTTTTATTTTGCAAGCCCCCTGACTAATCTCAAATGATCCTCTTTATCTCTGGGGAACATTCCTAACTATTTTGGCTTATCTATTCTATTGTGCCTCTCTATAAGTTCTGTGAGTTGCTTCTTTCAGAATCTTTATATGCTATTAGCAAGTCTTTTACACACTTAGAACATAGATGCAAAAATCCTAAATGAAACGAATTAACTTTTAACAAGTATGATGAAGAAAAATGAAATAAAAGCAAAGACACCAATAATATAAACCACAAACCAAAAGAGAAAAACTACAAATACAGATGAAAGTATAAATGGTATAAGACATAGTATAAGATAATACTATACATTATTTTATATAAGTTAATTTGAAAGACGAGATTAAATGGAAATATAAATATGATGACCCTAATTGGCCCAGAAGAAATGGAAAATGTGAATAAACCAATATTTACAGACTAAGTTTAAACAGTAGTCAAACATACATTCCCTGAAAAAATTCATGAGGCCCAGGTGGTATTATGGGCAAGCATTCAAGGAAGAGATCTTCAGAGATCTTTCTATCTTACACAAATATTCTAGAGCATTAAAAAAATGGACACTATCCTACTTATTTCTCACATTTTGTGCACCTGGAAAAAAATATAGCACAAGGAAAGAGAGCTATAGCCTAATGTCACTTATGAATTCAGGTGGGAAAATCAAAAATAAAATATCGACAAATAGAACCCAGAATTAAAAAGAACAGTATCTCAAAAAATTGTAACTAAATGAGGTGATGGATGAGTTAACTAACCTTATTGTGGTAATCATTTCACAATATATACATATATCAAATCATTATTGTAACACCTTAAACTTACATAATGTTAAATATCAAATATATCTCAATAAAGTTGGGGGGGAATATAGTATGTCATGATAAAGGGTAGATAAATTCTAGAAAATCTAACAATGAAATTTACACATTAATAGAATGCAAAAGAAAAATGCCAAAAAGAAATCAATAGATTGAAGGGGAAACACTTAGTGAAATTCAACATATATGCATAATTTTTTAAATCATAGAGAATTAATTAGACCTTTTAAACTTCATAAAGGGCATCTACCAAAAATCTACATCAAACATATTTAACTGTGAATCATTAAAACTATCCCCATTAAAATAAGAAAACAAGGATACTGGCCAGTAGTACTATTATCCAACATATTACTAGAGTCTTAGCTAATGAATGAGAGTGATAGGAAATGAAAGGTATAAAGTTTGGCAACTTTATAGAAGAAAATGATTATGAAATACTGAGAAAGAGAGAAAATGCCATTATTTGTAGGACTATTACCTACTTAAAAATTACAAGAAATAAGAATTAATAAAATAACACAGATAAACAGAGAGTACAGAAAGGTGGTAGCTATATTAACATACAGAAATCAATCTTTAATATGTCAGCAATAACCTATTTAAAAATAATGGAAAGACAGACCAATGGAATCAAATAAAAGTTCAGAAATAGACAAAGTCATATGGAATTTTGTATATGACAAAGGTGGCATCTCAAATCTTAGGAATAAAGAAGGACTCTTCATTAAATAGTGTTAGGACAACTAGATAACCATTTGGAAAAGAAAAAATTGGATCCTAAATTAAGAAAGAAAAAACATCAAAATTCAGTTTTATAAAAACAGGAAAAAAAAAACATGAACAGATAATTTTTAAAGTGATATGAAATGACCTTCGAAAACATGAAAAGATGTTGAATTTTACTCATAATAAAAGAAATGCAAATTAAAACTAATCCAAGATATCATTTCCAATCCATCAGATTGGCAAAAGTTCAAAGCCTTAATAAAACACTGTTGAAGAGGCTGCACATAAAAATCCCTCTCATACATTGTTGGATTGAATATAAAATGGTGCAACTTTTATGGCAGGATGAGGGATTTGGCATTGTCTGACAAAACTACATTTGCTCTTTACCAGCAATTCCACTTCTAGAAATTTACTGTGAAGATATTCCTGCAAAAAGGTGCAGTTCTTAAAACTGGGGAATTATTTATACATGTAAAATATTGGAAACAACTAACTGCCCATATAAAGGAAATAGATTCAATAAAATATGGTACATTCTCACAATAGAGTAATATAACATAAATATATAATACTGAGTTATACTAGGAAGATATAAAACAATATGCTTCATATTAGTTGTGTAAATTTAAAAACACATGTAATAACATATTATTATATGTCAGTTATAGATATAATAGGTTTATATAGAAAATGGACTAGAAAGATATATACTAAATTCTGATAGTATTTTCCCTTTGGCAGGTAAATGAGTACAATATAAATGAGGGTGGTCCTTAAAGGAGATTTTAATTTCTATTATTTTAAAAAGAAAAAAGGCTAGAGGTAAATACTACCAAAGGATAATAGTTACTAACTCATAATGGTGGGACTATAACTAATTGTTCATTTCTCTGTATTCTTTTTATTATTTTTTTCTAAAGTACAAAGGGTATCAAAAAATTTAAAGGAAAAATCTATTATCTGAGAAAGAATTACCTTCTCTTGCATTCCAAGACAAAATGTGAGGTAAGTGGAGCAACCTTATTTTTAAACCTTAGGGACATTTTGGAGTTATTTAATTAAGATTTCTTTAAGGAATCTATAGAGAGGTGGTATGACATAATGATCTAAAGTGGAAATAAAAAGACCAAGGTTCCAGAGACCTAGATCATAGATTCAACATCTCTCTGGGTTTTAGTTTCCTTTCTTTAAAATAAGAGAATCAAACAAGTTATTTTAAATCCTTTCCACTAAAAAAAATCTACAATTTTGCCCATGCAACAGCAGTGATCCATAAAGGGCAGAAAATCACTAGATGTGAATTACATGCCAGTATCTTGATGAGGATGAAGCTCTGGGGAGAAGAAAATAAGGAAGGTTGGCATAAGTCATTGAAGAAAGGTGTGTCAGTCAAGGTTCTTGATTTCCAGAAAGAGAAACTGGCTGTGATGATCTTAGACAAAAAGGGAATTTTTTGGAAGACCATCAGGGATTCAGAGAGTCAATGGCTAGTTGGAGGATCAGGCTTGGAAAATTGTCTGGAACCAAGGAGGCAGGACTCAAAGCTAAGCCACAAAACAAGCTCCATGAAGTACTCCAGCAGAGCTTTCTTTCACTCACTCAAGAATCAGAGTCTTAAGAGAGAGCTCCTGTTTTGTTGAACCTAAGTCATATTCCCTCTTCTTTGGTGGGAAGAGGAAGAATCATTTTTTCATTCAACAAATATTTATTGAGTGTGAACTATGTTCTCAGAGACAGAGCAGGAATAACAGATACATTTACTGCTCTGGGATTTGGAGTTGTTTATACATAGATAGTTGCTTTGCTTTTCTTGTGTTTGAATTTTTGTTTGTTTGTTGTGAATTTTTTACAATGAGAATATATTTATGTATTACTTTTGTAATAAAAACACAAATTTAATTAAGGAAAAATACTCCTGGTAAAGCAATGAAGTCAAGCTGTTGTAAAGGGATTAACATTTTGGGGAATTCTATGTGGTAGGTGCTATGTCTTCGAGGACAGCCTCGAATATAAACTTCACTGAAAGACAGCTGACTTTGGGATGAAGAAGACTATGGACTCTATGCTGAAGAAAACCGAGAAGGTGAAAGATGGTCCTGAAACATATGCTCGAAGTGTTTCTATGCCAGATTTTGAAGATGTTAGGAATTAACTAGGCTTGAGAGAATGGGGAGAATGAAGTGTCTGTCAAGACAAGAGAAGCACAAAAGGAAAGGTATGGAGTCATGAGTAAGTAATCTGGTGTGGTAGCACACGTAAGAAGAATTGGTATCATTTCAGTGATTCCACATGTGAGTTCAATGCTCTTATATTTGCATTTGAAACAGGCATTTCATAATATAAAGATGAATGGTAAAATTCATGCTAATAATTTAATTTTTTTACTATTTAGAATGGCATCCAATAGCAAATAGAAAGCACCTTACAATTCGAGAGAAAGACAGAGACAGAGAGACAGAGACAGAGGGACAGAAAGAGAGAGAAGGAGAGTATTTAAGTACATTTAATGACTTTTTTTTTTAACAAGGAGCCCCACATTTTCATTTTGCCTTGGCCCTTGCAAATTATGTAGCTTACCCTGTTCAGGTCTGGTATTGTTTCTGCTGTTCTTTTTCAAAGGGAGTGGGTAGTCATTTTCACCCAGCATAAATGGACTGCTGAACATTTCACCACTAAAAATAGCAGGATAGAAATAACTGTTTCTTCTCCTTCCTGTTAATTTATAACCCTATAATTTCATTTGTATAGTTTCTCTATTGGAGTCATAGACCCTAGGCATTAGAGCAATATGACTATAAGATGGCATTAGAAATGAGATCAGAGTACAATTTTCTATTTGATTATAAACAGTTATTCATTTAACATATATTTATTAATTGCTGTGTGGTATGCAACCTCCAGGTCCATCCATGTTACTGTAAATGGCATTATTTCATTCTTTTTTATGGCTGAGTAATATTCCATTATATACATATATATACACACACACACACACATATACATATACATGTGAGATATATATATGTGTGTGTGTATATGTATATATATGTATATACCATATCTTCTTTACCCATTCATCTGTTGATGGACATTTAGGTCCATGTCTTGGCTTTTGTAAATAGTGCTGCTATGAACATTGGGTTGCATGTATCTTTTTGAATTAGAGTTCCCTCCAGAAATATGCCCAGGAGTGGAATTGCTGGATCATATGGTAAGCCTCTTTTTAATTTTTTAAAGTATCTTCATACTGTTTTCCATAATGGCTGCACCAAACTACATTCCCAACAACAGTGTAGGGGGCTACCCTTTTCTCCACACCCTCTCCAGCATTTATCTTTTATGGACTCTTTTTAATGATGGCCATTCTGACAATGTGAGGTGATACCTCATTGTAGTTTTGATTTGCAATTATCTGATAATTAGCAATACTGAGCATTTTTCATGGGCTTATGGGCCATTTGTATGTCTTCATTGGAGAAATTTTTTTTTAGGTCTTCTGCCTATTTTTTGATTGGGTTGTTTTTTTTGTTATTGAGTTGTATGAGCTGCTTGTATATTCTGGAAATTAAGCCCTTGTCAGTCATATCATTTACAGATATTTTCTCCCATTCTGTAGGTTGTCTTTCATTTTGTTCATAGCTTCCTTTGCTGTGCGAAAGCTTATGTTTAATTAGGTCCCATTTGTTTATTTTGCTTTTATTTCTTCAACTGTTTTTATTTAATTTATTGTTACACTCATTCTACTGACACTCTCTACCTTCAGTTTGCTGATGAATATGGAAGGACTAAAAGGAAAAGGAGCAATGGTTTTCTCTCTTTCCATTTTCTTATATGCACTGTTTTCAGCTTAAGTGGTTGGATGGTTCAGGGAAGTAACACAAGTAAGAAAGGATATGACAAGGGTTCCTTGATAGTTCATGTTTCTTAGAACACTTGCTTTTTGTGTGTGTGTTAAAGGCAGTTCTTATTGGAATGGAAAGTGTGGCCTTCCTTGCTGACAGCATCTCTCTTACTTACTATTAGACATGTTGAACGCCCACACAGAGTGGGTCCACTGGAATTCTGTGCTCTGGGGCATCATGAACGTTATTTGCAAGTAGAGTGAGTAGAGTGTCAAGGAATGGTGATGAACATATATATTGCATGCATCTCCTCTGCTCACACATGTGCCTTATTGTCCTATTTGACCACACTTACAAAACACAAATTCAAAGATGAAATTATTAAGAATATCAAGACATCTTTTTTCTGCCCGCTCCCCCAACCCCCTGAGCGCCGCTACGGCCGCACCGCGCTCGCTCCGAGCTCCAGCTAAGCTAGCGCCGCCATTGTCTCCCTCCAGCCACCATCATGATCATCTACCAGGACCTCATCAGCCATGATGAGATGTTCTCCGACATCTATGAGATCCGGGAGGTCGCAGACGGGCTGTGTCTGGAGGTGGAGGGGAAGATGGTCAGTAGGACAGAGGGTAACATTGATGACTCGCTAATTGGTGGAAATGCCTCCGCTGAAGGCCCCGAGGGCGAAGGTACCGAAAGCACAGTAATCACTGGTGTCGATATTGTCATGAACCATCACTTGCAGGAAACCAGCTTCACAAAAGAAGCCTACAAGAAGTACATCAAAGATTACATGAACTCAATCAAAGGTAAACTTGAAGAACAGAGACCAGAAAGAGTAAAACCTTTTATGACTGGGGCTGCAGAACAAATCAAGCACATCCTTGCTAATTTCAAAAAAAAAAATTATCAGTTCTTTATTGGTGAAAACATGAATCCAGATGGCATGGTGGCTTTGCTGGACTACTGTGAGGATGGTGTGACCCCATATATGATTTTCTTTAAGGATAGCTTGGAAATGGAAAAATGTTAACATATTTGGCGGTTATTTTGGATCTATCACCTGTCATCATAACTGGCTGGCCACTGCTTTCATCCACACAACACTAGGACTTAAAAGACAAATGGAACTGATGGCATCTTGAGCGTCATTTATTTTGATGTTGGTTTATTTGGAGCAGAGGCATTGTTTTTGAGAAAAAAAAACACGTGTAGGTTGTCTAAAAATAAAATGCATTTAAATTCATCTGAAAAAAAAAAGAATATCAAGACAGTGATAGCAAAGCATAAATCAAGTGTGGGTCTCTTCTGAGTGTGAAGCCCTGCGTGACTCCACAGGTCACATGCCCATGAAGTTGGCCCTGGACTTTATTCTCTCCATCTCAGATCCTACATTGTTCCCCCAAACAGAAAAACAAAACCAGAAAAAGTATGTGTTTTTACAAAGAATGTGAGTGAAGAGGTAGCAGACTTTATCCTGAACTGGCCATCTAAAATGAAAACAATGAAAAAGAACCTCAAGTCACTTTGGTAAGAAAAAGAGAAAAAAGAGAAGGGATTAAAATTACTTTCTTCACAGATGCTGTTGGAGCATCTGTGAATGTCCTTACTCACATACAGACAAGCACCATCATCAAATGTTTGTACCCTCCCATACGAGTCCTCCAAACTCATGCAACCACAGTTAGTCACAATCCCCAACAACTCTCACATGCACACATTTCTAGGAAAAACACACATGGATGGGCAAAAAAAACCACAAGATGTCTACCATCACAGTTATGTTTAAAGAATATAAAAGGAAGGAAGGAGAAGAGAATGAGGAGGGAGAGAAGGAGGGATGAAGACAGAGGATAAGTGGACAAGAAGGTGAAAGAAGGATGAGGGCTGAATGGTGGATAAGAGAGAAAATAAGGATAAATAAGAGAGTGGGCTGGTTGAGTTAGCCCATGGTAAAAGGAACCACTTACTGACATTCTCTATTGACAGGAAAGAAAGTTGAGAGATTCAAAACAGTGATTTGATTACAGATAAAGACCAATTTTCTCTAGAGAGTGAGGTCAGCAAGACAGCAGAGTAGGAAGCCCTGGACAAGTCTTCTCCCCACAAACACACTGATTCATTAACAATTCATGGACAAATTATCTTTAAAAGAAATCAGAAACAAATTGAAACGCTCCTGCACCTTGGGTGAACACAAAACCACACTCACCAAAGCTTGTACTGAGATTCAGGACACCCTCTCACAACAATGCCTGCCCCTGTTGCAGCACCATAAAATCAGGAAGAGACCTCTTAGCTCCAGCTTCACACAGGAGAGGAAAGGGACTGGTTCATATGTCCAGTGCCCCAAATTTTCTAAGGAGGATTCTCAGAGGATTGGATTCTGTCTTGCCAGTCTTGGAATTCTGATGAGTTCAACACAGTCTAGCCTCCCATGGAAGAATGGAGGTGATAGCTTGGGCTGGTAGATGTCATGGCTCTTCCTTCCTGCACAGAGCAAGCAGACAACTACTATAGCTGCTTGCTTTTTCCTGGAAATTGAAAAGTTGATAGAAGCCTCCAGAATCTCTGGTTGAGCTGTGTGGTGGGTGTTTTCTCCTATACAAGCTCAGTTCATGAAGACATGGATCTTTCTCCAGAATAGATCACATATTGGTCACAAAACAAGTCTTAACAAATTTAAGGAGAATGAAATCATATCAAGTATTTTTATGACCATAATGGGATAATAAAACTAAAAATCAATAACAGAAGAAAAATTGGAAGAAATATAAATATTTGGAAATTAAACAGCACACTCTTAGACAACCATTTGGCCAAAGAAGAAATAAAAGAGGAAATTAAAAAATACCTTGAGAGAAACAAAAATGAAAATACTTATGGGATACAGCAAAGGCAGCACTAAGAGGGAAGTTCATAGTGATAAATGCCTACATTAAAGAAAAAAAAGAGCTTAGCAAACAACCTAACTTTACACCTGAAGTAACTAGAAATAGAAGAACAAACTAAGCCCAAAGTTAGCAGAAGAAAGGAAATAAAGATTAGAGCAGAAATAAGTAAAATAGGAAATAGGAAAAAAATAGGTAAAGTCAACAAAACTGAGCTGGTTTTTTTGAAAAGTTAAACAAAATTGAAAAACTTAGCTGGACTAAGAAAAAAAAAAGAAAACACAAATAAATAAAATCAGAAATGAAAAATGTGTCATTACCTCACAGATATAAAGAACTAGTGGTTACAAGTAACAAGAGAGATGCAGCCGGGGCAAGAGAGAGGTAGGAGATTAAGAGGCAAAGGGGTAGGGGATTAAGAGGCAAAAATTACTATGTATAAAATAAATAAGATACAGGGATATGTTGTACAGCACAGGGAATATAGCCAATGTTCTATAATAACTTGAAATGGAGTATAATCTATAAAAATAATGAATCACTATGTTGTACACCTGAAACTAATGTAATACTATAAATCAACTATACTTTAATTAAAAAAGAATTTAAACTGAAATAACTGGGGACTGGATGAGACTAGTAGCAGAAGTTTGTTTAAAAAATTTTTTTAGAATAACATGATCCAGATCTTTCTATTTGTCATTATTCTGTTACTGTTATATTCCCCAATATATGGTAAGCCTTTCAGTAAGTGTCTATGGGCAGAGTAGCTTCAGAGTTCCTCTACTAAAATTTTATGTGTAAATTATCCTTTCACATAATGCTATTCCAAGTCATCATCTTTATTCAGCATATTTCTTTAAAGGGGAAAAATTAAATATTATTTTTAATCTTCTAAACAGAAGAGTCATTACAATTGATGACACAGAAATAAAAAGGATCATGAGACCACTATGAACAGTTATATACCAACAAACTGGAAAACCTAGAAGAAATGAATACATTCTTAGAAACATACATCCTTACCAGACTGAATCTTGAAGAAACAGAAAGTCTGAAGAAACCCATATCCAGTTTGGGAATTGAGTCAGTAATCAAAAACCTCCCAAAAAAGTAAAATCCAGTACCAGATGGATTCATGAGTGAATTCTACAAAATATTTAAACAAGAATTAATTCTAATCTTCCTAAAAGTCTTCCAAAAAATGAAGAGGGAGTACTTCTGAACTCATTTTGTGAGGCCAGCATTACCCTCATACCAAAGCCAGAAAAAGAGATCACAAGAAAAGAAAACTACAAGCCAGTATCCCAGATGAACATAGATACAAAAATCCTCAACAAAATACATATAAGTTGAATTCAATAGTACATTAAAAGTGTTATACACAATGACCAAGTGAGATTTGTCCCTGGTATGTAAGGATGGTTCACCATACGAAAATCAATTAATGTGATACATTACATTAACAGAATAAAAGATAAAAATCACAAGATTTTATCAACAGAAGCAAAAAAAAATCTGACAAAGTTCAACACCATTTCATGATAAAAACTCTCAACAAATTAGGAATAGCAGGAAATTACCTCAACATAATAAAGGTCCTATATAACAAATCCATAGTTAACATCATACCCAATGGTAAAAAAAAAACTGAATATGATGTTTGCCTCCACCATAAAGACCATAAAAATTTAGTACACAGAGCAGAAATGTACTGGATGAGTGTTGGGAAAACTTTTACCTTCCTCACAAAAGTAAAATAGATTCCTACAAGGTAGAGTAAGCACTAACACATTTTTAGATGATAAACTAGAAACAAAGGGATTGAATTATTTGCCTGCTAGCATATGCTCAAAGAATATCAGAACCAACCAGATTTCAGAGTCCTAATTAAAAATGTTAGTGATTCCTTAAAAAGTTTTATTGAAGTATAACACATATGCAGAAAAATGAAAAAAAATCTGTTTTCAGCTCAATAAGTTCTCACAAATTGCAGGCCCCCAGTAACCAGCCTCCAGGTCAAAAAAACTGAACAAAACTAACATCCCAGAAGCCCCCCTTAAGTCTCCTTCTAGTCATTCCCTCAATAAGGGTAGCTACTGTCCCCATTCATAACAACATGTATTAGTTTTGCCTATGTTTGTACTTCACATAATGGAATCATACCCTATGCGCTCTTCTGTGTACTGTATTGGCATACTGTACTGCATTTATCCACAGTGTTGATGAACATTTGAATCCAGTATTTACCTTTTATGAATAGTGTTGCTATTAGCATTCTTGTACATCTCTTATGTTGATCATAGAAGAGCATTTATGTTGATTTATTATCCAGAGGTGAACTTGCTGGGTTATAGTGTATGCATATGCTCAGCTTTACAAGATACTATGAGAGTTTTCCAAAATAATTGTCTCAATTTATGGTCCTATCAGAATGTATGAGTACCAATTGCTCTTGATCTTTGTTGTCTTTCTTGTTTTTGCTATTCCGGGTTTTGTGGTAACATGTCATTGTGGTCTTAATTTGTATTTCCTTGATGACTAATGAGATTGAACATCTTTTGTATATTTATTGACTGTTTAGATATCTTCTTTGGAGAAGTGCCTATTCAAACCTGTTATCCATTTTTCTATGAGTATACTGTATTTTAAAATTGATTTTTGTATGTTCTTTATATATTCCAGATGTGTCCTCTATCGAATATGTGAATTGCAAACATCTCTCTTATTATGTGACTTTCCTTTACAATGACAGTTAATTGTTAAACATCAGTAGGGCCTTTTTAAAAGGGCACTATAAATATTTAAATTATCTTCAAGCTGCCCCTTTAGTAGGCAAGGGAAGATAATCCTGTCCATTTTACTGAAAGGGACAGCAACGGGCAAAGTTAAGACTTTAAAGCTGAGACAGGTATCTCACTACCCTGGTTCTTTGGTGTTCCATTAATACCAGATTCTATTGTAGATTCCTCTCTCTTCAGCACCTCTGACACCCCCTCCAACAACCAGTTGCCTACACACAATTTGACTGCAAATTAACATTTAGTTTCCTCTTGGAGGAAGATCAATTTTGATGTCAACCAGAATGGCTCTCCACTCCATTCTGTGTTTCCAGAGAGATTACACAATCATTAAGCCAGTCACCAATTAAACAAATTTATAGTAATATTAAACTGCAATACTAGCAGAAAGGTGCCTCACACGTTAAAAGCACAGTAACTCTTACTTCATAACAAAAGATTCACAATGGAATTTCAAGGTTAGCCGAAGTAAGAGACGAGTATACTCAGAAGACCTACTTCTGGGAAAAAAAAAATGCGATTTCAGATGCTCACTCCATATTCATCAAATGTTAGAAAAGAAGAAATGTTTGCTTTGCCTCTGGAGAGGTCCTGAAGCCTATAGGGGTTTGGCAGGACACATTTACCTGCTTCATAATAGAGAATAATTCTTTAAACTTTGACAGAACTTTTGTTCAGCATGAGAAAAAATGTATTCCATCACAAGGAGGTGAAATCAATATCCCAACATCTGTGCCCTTCACCTAGTGGAAGGCTAGTAAAAGTCACCATTGGATTAGTAGGCAATAGTTACAATGGAGTGCTTTCACAGATCTAAGGAAGACACATTCTACCTCACCCAGGTATTTCCTCATCATCTGGCTGAAAATAGAATCAAAACTTTATTTTCTACTTTAAGATGTCAATCTCTATTAAAATTAAGTTTGGGTATGTATGATCGTGATGTTTGCATATCAATATGAATATACTTAATGCCACTGAACTATACACCTAAAAAGATTCAAGTGGTAAATTTTATGTATATTTTACCACAATAAAAACAAGCAAGCAAACAAATTAAATATGGGTAGGTAGGGCTATGGTTTAAGGAACATTCTTTAAAATTCTTCCCTGAAAATAGATTTATATGAGGGAACGTGTGAGAGAGAAAATAGCATACTTCTCAGAGGCCTTTAAGATATTGGGGCTTAAATTGAAGGAAATAATTTCAGTGGATCTTTTGGTATAAATGTAATTTGTTCTGGGCCTGTGACCCTTCTGGTGACCTGTAGTCCAAGTTCGATTCTACACTCTTTTTCCATTTACAGCTCCTTCCACAGTAAGTGTCATTACCCTCAAGTACATATTATAATTCATCATAGGCTAACAAAAAACTGTATCCTAATAGAGGTCCTTAGGGAAATCTGCTTTAATGAAAATAGACAAGAATGATTGTTAATTAGGATATCAATTATTTTATATAAAACACTTTAAATTGTTCTACGGTCCTTGAATACAGTTACTATTATTTTACAAAAATGAAGAGAGGAATTTCTAACCAAGGTAATCTTGAGGCTGGTCCATCTGGATCGTCTCATTTTCTGAATTAGTATAATCAGAATTTATGAGGTTTTAAATGTCTAGATTATATGAGTACCTCATGTCTGATTAGTTCATAATGCATTCCGCACAACATCCAGTGCAGTGGGTACTTAATAAAAACAATTTATATCGAGGAGGACATGCTTATTAATAGATTTTGTAATTATTGATTTACAATATAATGTATTCATGTACTAAGTAATGAATTAAATACCTATGTCAGTCACTGATCTAGGCACTAAGAATATAAAATACATCATTCTTGCATATGGAAGCTGACAGTCTAATGTGGAGGGCATTCATATAAGTAAACCATTGGAATATAAATTGAGAAATGCTATAGTTTTAGCAAAAATTATAAGATCATAAAAGAAAAATCCACTATTTTGGGTCCAGGATCAGAAAAGACTTCTCAGTGAAAGCAATATTTGAGGCAGTTCTTGAAGGAAAGTAGAAATTGGATGGACTTTGGTTGGAGTGGGGAATAAGGGTGCAAGCATAGAGAATAGCATTGTTAAAGGCAGTGACAGGTCAAGAAATTTTATATAGATTTGGGATGGAAAGCTGAAAGGTAGGAAGGTCTAGGAAACTTTTCTTAAAGTGACAAGGCCACTTTTTCATAGAAGACACATTTTCCCGTAGCTTGGGTGTTTATTTGGGATGTCTTTGGAGGGGTGATGAGGTTAAGGGAGCTTTAAAGCTCTCTGAAGCACCACCTACATTAAAGCATATATTTAGGGACTAACAAAGGACTGGTTTGGTTTGGCAGAAGTATTTAGGTGTAGGGGGATAGGGATGGCTAAGAAAGGTAACCTTCCCTCCCCTCATAGAAATGACAGGAGATGAAGATTCCAATGTAGCAAACCAACACTGAAAGACAATTAATACATTCTTAAATAAGGAACAGCCTCCCTTTTTACGACTAAGGCCATTCATTTGTTTGATTTTAGAAAGATAATATGACTTCATTAAAGTCATTAATTCCTATGATTAAGCAACAGCATGTTTAGAATTTATATCAATCTTTGAAGTCCACATGTCTTGTATTTTATAGGAGGGGTAAAAGCCTCCATCAACAATTTTATATATTCATCATTGTAATCAAGGCATAACAACTAACTTTAGCTAACAGTTATTTTCATAGTACACATATAACCTCAACTCCAAACCATAAATGTAGTAGTTGGTCCTCCTTATGGAGCACATGAACTGCTTTCCATGGCTGTTTACAAACCAAATACACCTTAGTCCAGGTTGGTTTACCAAACTCACAAAAATACAAATCCAACAACTAGAGTATTTTCTTCACTTCTCTATACACTACATGGAACACAAACCAAAGGTAAGAGTAGCAATTGCTACCATTATTATAAGATATAATTTTCTTCCATTAAATTGCCAATATTAAAGCAGAACATGTTCACTTCTCTTGAGTGGAGCAGATGTGTAGTGGAAGAGAATACCCAGAAATACCAAAAAAAGACCAAGATGTTGCAAAGTTGGCATAGGGTGTGATCTATATGCCTACCAAGAATCACTGTGAGGCAGATCATTGGTATACTTTCCCAACTGGAAACAATGGACCAACATAGATAGGAAAGTATCAAACAAACAATTCAGGGATAAGAACCTAAGAAGAGGTTTGGTCAACAGGCAAAATCAGGCACATAAGCAGAGACATATTGGCATGGCAGGCGAGGTGGAGAGAGGTCATGGATAGGAAGGATAGTTGAATAGGTGAGGTCATAGTAGTTAGCTAGAGGTTGTTACAGAAGATCCCTGAGATAAGAGTTAGACAAGAAATGGGGATTACAAGAACTATAAAAGATACAGAAGAGAGTGATGATGGTCTGGGGAGGAGGCCCAGCAAGGCATGAAGAGAATCAGTGATCTCAGTGAAGTGAGTGGAATCAGAGCAACTGAGTGTCCTAGTGAAATCAGAGAGCCTGTAAGAAGATTGTGGCTTGAAACAGAGCAGGGCTGAATGAAGTTTTATTATTGTTGGTGAGTGTTAAGTGTAGTCTGAAGGTAAACATTAACAAAATTTAGAAGAGCAATGACTCCTTTATCTCTGGCATCTGACAGGTCACTAAAAAGTAAATATTGATTGATAGATGGCTTAAAATAAATGTTGCTGAGAAAATGACAAAGGAAGAAGTAGAGAAGAAAGAGGTCATGTAAGTGCTAGTTACTCACAAAAGAGAAGGTGATAAAGGGATGGCAAGGAGAGAAGTGAATCTAGGCTACATTGTTATAATTAGTATACAAACGAACTTTGAGATAAATGCAGTTTCAGGAAAAGTCTCTGAGCCTCAGATTTTTCCACTGAAGATGGTATGGAAGGGTTGGACTAATGATCAGCAGGGTCCCCATTCAGCTTTGATACTTCATGGAACATGTTCTATGGTGAATCTATGAGTATGCCACTGGCACACCTCCTCAATTACACTGAGTTGAAAGAATCACCATTGACTTGAAAAAGACCTCCTTGGTGAGTCCATAGGGAAACCTGTGCTTATAAGAGAGAACCAGAGCTCCACTCTGGTGAGATGAACTGGAAAGATAAAAGGAAATGTGTTCTAAGATTTGGTAGGGATTTGAGATTGTCCTGCACAATGGATTAGGCTGAAGACAGAGATGATAAAGAATAAGGGATGGTTTGCGTGCTGTCTTGAAATAATGTAATGGGATTATTAAGTTTAAAGAGAGGACCATAGTAATGAAAGGTTTGGAATAGGAAGAATAACATGCAGAGGAGGGATGGAGGAGGGATTTGATTGAATACAGTACAGATCAAGAGTCAGGCAGAGAGAAAGAATAAATTCAGGGCCACAGGAGGGATATTAGTTTCAAATCAAACAAATGATCTTTCATTCTCAGCCTCCTCTTCTGGTCCCTCTTCTTCAATCTGCAAGCACAGACACCTGACTTCTTCATTTCTCCAAGGCAGTAGAGCATAGTGCGAACACAGGAGATTTAGAGCCAAGCAAAGTTGGTTTGAATACAGCTATGTTCTAGCTGGGTGACCTTGAATGAGTTACTTCAATCCTCTCTATTTCATTTTTCTCAGTTGCAAAATGGTAATAGTACCTACATTATAGGATTGTTGTGAGGTCTAAGTGAGTTAATACTCTTTAGTACCTACAAGGCTTCTGTCCTCTCCTCCAACATATAGCCAATCAACTCCTCACAACTGCTACCTCAACTTTGATGTTGCTCCTGTGCCCAAAGTAGAGATCTAAAGGATAAAAGGCTGGTGGGTCACAAAATCCTGTTAAATGTCATGTGATCAGCGTCTTGTAGTGGAATGCACACTAGATTTGGAATAAGACAGAACTAGATTCAAACCCAAGCACTGTCACATAGAAGCTGTTTTAACCTTGTGTTAATTACTCCTCTGAGTCTTAGTTTTCACACCTTTGTTGTGAGGGAGCAATGAGATAACAAATAAAAAGTGACAGGTTCATAGTAGGCATCAATAAACTTTAATTCTCTTTCTGTTTTTTTATCACCAAATTTCTGGAGTGAGTTCTTAATATTGTGCATTAAAAATCTTTGGATTTTCTTATCTTCAGCCTGGTTTGTTAAGGTCACTGAAAACCTCAATGCCACATCAAAAGATAGTTTTCTTTATCATATCTACTTCTCTGCTGCTGTTGATACCATGAATCACTACATAATCCTAAACATACTCCCCAATCTGGGCCTCAGGAATAGTAGTCTTCATCTGGTTTGCATCTCATATCTTTGGCTTCTGCTATGGTATCTGTTTCCATACTTCCACATCAAAGCATTTCCCACTGGCCTTAAGACTCCCATTTGGGATTTTTTTTTTTTTTTTACTATACAAATGAGGCCCTGTCTGTTCTTGGAGAAACTGTTAGAGATCCCCAAATCAAAGGGACTTACAGATATTTTCACTATGGGAAGAGGAGAAAAGGTATTCTAAAAGATGTCAGCAAGAGAGATGGAGGTACATCTTCCTTGACTGAATTGATAAATCAGCCAAGCTAAAAGTTCTGTCAAGAGAGATTAGCAGCTACGTGCTGATTGCCCATAGCATTGGCTTCTGCTGAAATTATGAAACCACCAAGTCACACAATTCTGAACATGGTGGGTTTACTGTGCCAGGGTCAATACCATCTGTCTCCTGGATTCAATTATCATCTCTGTGGATGACACACAATTCTACTTGTCTGTGCTGAGCTTAATCCATGGGTTCAGTCCTGTATAACTAAAGCAACCATATTTTCTGCACCAAAAATCAGGAGACATATGCATGGCCTGACAAAGGACTGGGCTTTTTTTCTGATCTGTGAATTATTCATATGAAGACTTGCAAAGATTCAAAAATTCAATCACACTTACTTGTACTTTTAATGAATTTACTTTACTGAAAAGATTTCTGGCAGATGTCTATCAGTGTCACCATCAGTGTGAGCATACATTTATCCTTTGTGGCTTCCTTAAGGCTAAACTTTCCTGTCGCAAATAGGAAATTAGGTAAATGAGGTAACTTAGGGTAATGTTCAACTCATCTAACCCCTTGCTGCACACATTTAATCAGCTTTTAAATTATCGCTTCTTTGAGAAAAAAATGCTTTTCCTTTCTACCTTATTCTTTCTAATTCTGCTGCCACCAGCATCATACAGGCAGGTGGTTTATCAACTTTTGTGTGTACCAGAAACGACTGGAGAAACTTATTAAAATGACCAATTCCTGGGCCCCACCTCCACAGAGTTCGATTTGATAGAGCTGGTGTAGGTCCAAGATTTGCAGTTTTAACAAGCTTCCAGTTGTTTCTGGTGCAGGTGGTCAAACTATCACATTTTGTGTAACAGTGTCCTGTGAACTATCTACTTTGTTATTACTGGTTAAATTCAACTGTTTTATCAAAGGCTTATATTTCTTACCATAAAAGTATAATGAGAGGAAACTTAAAGTCTGTGATCCAACTTGAAGATAAAACATGTTCCTTATAGATTTAATCATGACACAATATGAATTAAGACACCTACTGGGCTCATTACAGTAGCGCTGTAATCTAATTGTGGGCCAAGTAACTGATGAAGAAAAAATAGCCCCTTAAGGGCTGAAACTTCATACCAAGAATCACAGCATAATAATGGTAATAGCACAAGTAAAATTTACAAAATGGGCACATTAATGCCTGACTGCAGCTTGTTTTCATTTTTAATTTCAATCCTATCTGAGACCTTTTTTATATTACTAAAAAACTGCTTATGTTCAAGTAACAGTAACTTTGGGTACTTGTGAATGCCCATCTTAATATGCAAACTTACAAAGAGGCCACAGTCTGACTTTTCATTGAACATACTCTGCATATTCACTTCCTCATCTGTGATGGTGCAGGCATCTAAGGCCAGAGAACAGGATCTAATGCCAGAACCGACCTAGTGTTCATGAGCATCAGCTACACAGAATATGAAGTAGTCTAATGTTCCATCTCAGGAGGATACACTGTCTACACATCAGTTATACCACACAGGACCGTGCTTTTAGAAACACTAGTCCAGGTTCTCCTGTATTGTCTCCTCTAATATAGGACCTGCACTCTTGGAATCTTCTTCCTGCTCAGCCTCAGTGGCTCCTCCAACATCTCCCAGGGGTATGCATATCCTCTCCTACCACTTGTTTCCATTAGTTACATTTTATCTTATTTCATCTATATCACTGCTTACTCAGACATTGTTTGCTTAGTCCTGTATAGGCATCCTTGCAAAAGTAATTCTACTCTATCGTTATATTTGCAAATATTCCAGGATGAAGTAAAAACATTTCTGATGTTTCTTGGCTGGGGTAGGCTATGTTTTCTAACTCATAGGCATTCTCAGGACCCAGACTCCTGGAGCAGTCACCATTTTGGACATTGACAGTCTCCATGGCAGAAGGAAAAAGCTTTTCAGATTTTACCACTTGCCACAGAAATAACAACTCATTGACCAGAACTAGAAACAGTCCTAATTAACCATAAAAGAACCATTGACTGCAGTCCTACTGCGTGTTCAGACGGAGAGGAGAACCGAATAACTTGATATCACTAATTACTCTAATAATCAGTAGAACTGACAAGTCACAGGTTATACACATTTCCCACTTTAATATACATGCCAAAATTAAACTCTAAAGTGGCTGTATTAATTTGCATTCCCACTGTCAGATTGTGAACATGTGTATCTCCTCATATTCTTCTCAATAATTGTTATTATCATGGTATTTTTGTTTGTGTGTTTTCCAGTCTAATGAAGGATAAAATGGAGCTAATATAATTTGTATTTTTTTTCTGATTGCTAGTGGAGTTACGCATTTTTTCATTTGCATTGGTCATTTGTATTTCTTCTTCTGTAACTTACGTATTTATGTGTTTGACCACTTTTTCTATTAAGCTGTCTTTAAGTATTCTTACAAATTTGTAGAAGTTCTTTATATATTATGGATATGAATCTTTATCTGTTAGGTGCATTGCAAAAATTTTCCCCAGATTGTCACTAGATTAAATTAAGTCCACTTATCTGTTGTTATTCTCCATAGACACAGGAAACAATCGCTTTGAATCTCTCACATAAAGTCCTCTGAAATATTTGAAAATAATCATCATCCTATAAATTTCGCATCTTTGGGCTAAATAGTTCCAATTCTTTTAACCTTTCCTCATAATACTGATGTTTTAGTTTCTTCAATCACATTTCAACTTTGTCTATGCTTTATTACTATAGTGGTCTATTGTAAACACCATACACTTTTAAACTGTGTGACTGGTCTGCTTTTTTCCTTTCTTCTCATTTTAATTAGCAGCTAATAAGCTTAAAGCTAAATTTGCTTCCCACTAATGGAAAAGACTTATGTCTTTATAACTTGCACTTCTGAGCCCCTTTCCTAGTCTTTTTATAGCTTTATATTTGTTTACCTTTCTCCTTTAACATCTGTTTTTATTCATATTATATTTTATTTTATATGTCATTATAAGATGTCTAATTATATTTCTGGAAAAAGTGATGTATAAATAAATGAGAAAGAGGGGAAAGAAAGAGAAGGAGAAAGTTCTGACAAATGTACAATATAAAGGTCCCTCTCCCAGAACTACTTAATTTTACCCCAGTATTTGGGTGGTACTTTACCGACAACATCTGTATGCTATAGATTCTGGTAAATTCTGATCCTCTCCATCCTATTTAGTCTTTTCTTTTAACACAGGCACCTAACCATCAGTCCATCCTACAAGTAACAACCTGTATTTTTCCTTTTTAAGTTTTATCCTTGCTGTAGGGACATTTTCCCTGATTGGTCAAAGTCATTTTGAATTAAATTCTGTCTTTGAGAATATTTAGCAACCCCTGACCCCTGACAACCACTTTTCTCCTCTGTTTCTATGAGTTCAACTTTTTTTTTCTTTTTTAGATTCCACATATAAGTGATACTAATATTTGTCTTTGGCTAGTATCAGTGAGCATAATGCCTTCCAGATTCATCCACATTGTTGCAAATGACAAGATTTCCTTCTTTTTAAAGGATGAATAATATTCCACTACACACACACACATACACACACCCCTTGGTTATTGTGAATAGTTCTGCTATTAACATCAGAGAACAGATGTATCTTCAAGGTAATTATTTTATTTCCTTTGGATATATACCCAGAAGTGGAACTGCTGGATCATATGGTAGTTCTATTTTCAATTTCTTCAGGAAACTCCATACTGTTTTCCATAGTGGCTGCACCAAGTTACATTCCTGCCAACAGTGTACAAGGCTTCCCTTATCTCCACATCCTTACTAACGCTTGTTAGTTCTTGTCTGTTTGATAATATCCAGCCTAACAGGTATGAAGGGTTATCTCATTGTAGTTTTGATTTGCATTTCCCTGATGATTAGTGATGTTGAGCATCTTTTCATGTGCCTATTTGTCATTGTATGCCTTTTTTGAAAAAAAAAAAAGTCTCTTCAGGTCCTTTGCCCATTTAAATATTTTTTCCAGTTTTATTGAGAAATAATTGACATACATCACTGTGGACGTTTAAGGTGTACAGCATGATGGTTTGATTTACATATATTGTGAAATGATTTCCATAATAGATTTAGTTAACATCTATCATCTCATATCATCTCATACAATAAAAAGAAAAGAAAAAAGTATCTCCTTGTGATAAGAACTCTTAGGATCCATTTCCTTAACAACTTTCCTATATATCATACAATTGTGTTAATTACAGACATTTTGTTGCACATTACATCTGTAGCACATAACTTATAAGTGGAATTTTGTACCTTTTAACCACCTTCCTCCAATTTCTCCTACCTCTACCCCATGCCCCTGGTAACCACAAATCTGATCTCTTTTTCTAGGAGTTTGGTGAGGGTTTTTTGTTTGGTTGGTTTTTGTTCTTAGATTCCACATATAAGTGAAATCATACAGTACTTGTCATTCTCTAATTTATTTCACTTAGCATAATGCCTTCAAGTTACATCCATGTTATTATAAATGATAGAATTTCCTCATTTTTATGGCTGAATATATTCCTATATATATTTATATACTACAACTTCTTATTAAACAACTTAGTTTGTTTCCTTGACTCTTTGCCCATTTTTAAATTAGTTTATTTGCTTTCATGATATTGAGTTCCATGAGTTCTTTGTATATTTTGGATATTAAACCCTTATCAGATATATGGTTTGCAAACATTTTCTCTCATTCCGTAGTTTGCCTTTTCATTTTGTTAATGGTTTCCTTTACTGAGTAGAAGCCTTTCTTTAGACAGTCAGTTTCATTTTTGCTTTTATTGCCTTTGTTTCAGTATCAAATCCAAAAAATCATTCCCAAGACCTATGTCAGGGAGCTTACTCCCTATGTTTTCTCCCAGGAGTTTTATGGTTTCAGGTATTATATTCAAGTCTTCAATTCATTTTGCATTGATTTTTTGTATATGGTGTAAGTTAGGGGTCCAGTTTCATTCTTTTGTATGACTCCTCAATTAGGTAAAATTTACATACAGTTGAAAACAAAAATTTTAGGTGTACCATTTAATGAGCTTTAACAAATGCATACACCCATGCATCCCAAGCCCCACTTCCAAAAGTTCTTGCTGCATACTGCTTTGTGGTGCACTTTTTTGCAGTTAAAACCACATTGTGATCATCATTTGTTGGTAATAAATATAGATCTTGTTTATCTTTTTACACTGTAAATGTAAAATATGTCCATGCTGAAAATTCAAATGTCTTTTTCTCCCAAGCAGTGAATGATATAAACAATACTATTCTGCACCTTGGTTTTAGTTTTATCACGTTACAATGTATCTTGTGTATCTTTCCATTCCAGTATATATTGAGCTACACAATTCTTTTAACAGATATATAATATTCAATGATATTAATTTAATGTAATTTATATTATCTCCCTAGTGATAAATATTTGAACTGTCCAGTTTTTTACTATGGCAAACAAGGTTACAATGAAAAACTGTGATAGTTATTTATCTCCACATTTGTTTTATTATATCTTTAGGACAGAGTTCCAGAAATGAGATATGGGGACTTTTAGGCAGAGTTTACTTCCACACACATTCTGCACACCCAGAAAGCAGTCTGTATGATTTCTATTACTTGAAAGTTTGTTTTCCAGGTTTCTAGAGCTGGCAAGATAAAGCTTATATTCTAAGACTGGGGAGGCCAAATTAGGGATCAAAAGATGAAAAACCAATCTAGGGCTTCTGGGCTAAGAATCCAAGTATCACAAAGCCCAGGGACAAAATAAGCTGGGACAATCTATACAATAATAATAATGGTTAGTACCTGAAAACAGTATATCATCAGCCCCATAAAGGAAAAAAATGAGGAAGGCAGACATGCAATTACCCAGGGAATTCATAAATGCTGGAAATCTAGAGAAGAGGTCTTCAAACTTGAATTCATATCAGAAACACCTGCAGGGTTTGTTAAAAAAACCCAGATTGCTAGGCCCTACCCCAAGAGTTTCTGATTCATCAGGTCTTTGGTGGGACCTTAGAATTTGAGTTTCTAACAAGTTGTCATGTGATGTTGATGCTGTTGGTGCAGGCCATACTGAGAAACACTTATCTAGAAAATACAGACTAGAAAGATAACTCTCATATTTTAGCCTGTATTGGCCAAAATATTGTTCTAATTTTTCACTTAGTCCACATGGACAAATTCATGTAGATAGAGATCTGGTGATAACTATTTATTTCAACTTTCATTTGGATATCCTTTTTTCTATGTCTCTATGAAATTATGCCAATTTCCCTTTAATCTCTGCTCCCTTAATGTTCCATATCTCTCAGTCTCCATTACAGGCCCAGTATCAGAATTTTAAAATTTAATGAAAAACATCTTTAATAACTTAATTATCAAGTGTCAACATCCAAAGTGCAGGTACAGATCTTTGTCACATTCGCCAACCTAAAGCCTATCTAGAGAAAATGGCACAGATTTAATATGTGTACTGGAAAGTTGAATTAACTATCTTTCTCCGGATGGAATGTGTACTAATTCTGTTAATTTACAAGGCTACGTGCTAAAATCAAAATAATACTGAATCAGAAGAAAAGAATTACAAGTATGAGTGCCTGCCTGTACATACACAGGCATATGTCTGTACATACATACTCAGGGTTATTTAACTTTTGAGACATGAAATTTACTAGCCTTTCAGAAATATGCTATCTCCATATGTCACAACATTTCCTGTAAAAAATAATATATATGTATGTATAAGATTACATGCCTCATTCTACTATTTATCATATTTCTACATGATTGATATTTTAAATAAAACTAAGCTTCACTTCTAAATAAAAAGACTAGCCAAAGTACTATCATATTGTGCAGCTCAAAAGCGCATGTTTCCAATAAACATTTAGTGAACTTCCACTATGTGCTATTCAGTAGGTTCTAGGGGTACAAAGACAAAGTTTCCTGCCCTCGAGTAGTTCGCAGTTTAGTGGGGGAGACAGTTGTAAATAAACTACTAAGGCTATGTGAGAAGGGCTATTATAAAGGTATGAAGAAAATGCTGTGGAATGTAAAGGAATGAACTGCTTTTTTTCCTTGAGGAATCAGTAAACTCTTCATAAAGATTGTGACATTTGAATTGGATCTGGAAGGTGTTGCCTGGTGAAAAAGATAAAAAAAAAAAGGCCATTTCAGGCAAAGTGACTTGTACACAGGCAGACGTTTGGAGGTATGAAAGAGATTAATGTGTCCAGAGAAGAGTGATAAATTTGGTGTTGCTGGGTTCTAAGTGATTCAGATGAAAGCAAACAAACAAACAAACAAAAAACTTGAGCAGTAACAGAAGAGAGAGCTATGGATTGTATTATGTCCCCCCAAATTCATATGTTGAAGCCCTAACCACCAAATGACTGTATTTGGAGGTACAGCTTTCAGGAAGTCATAAGGGTAAAGTCTTAATCCAATAGAATTGGTACCCTTATAAGAAGAGGAAGAAGGAGAATTCTCTCTTTCTCTCCAGGCACATGCACTGAGGAAAGACCATGTGAGAACACAGTGAGAAGGTGGCCATCTGCAAACCAGGAAGAGAGGTCTCACTAGAATCTGACCATGCTGGCACTCTGATCTCAGACTTCCAGACTCCAGAACTGTGAGAATATACATTTCTAAGTCACTCAATCAATGATACTTTGTGATGGCAGCCAGAACAGACTAAGATGGAGAAAGAGGGTATTGCTGAGTTAATTTTGCACAAGAAGTCATGATAAAACCTTAGAGTAAGCTGGGATTTCTGAGCTCGTCTTGGCCAAGTGCCCACTGAGTGCAAGAATCAGTTCTACAGTATCCCTTGGCTTAAAGCTATCCAGTGATAAGAGACTTACTACCCAAAGAAGCAGCTCATACTATAATGGATAGCTTTGATAGTTTGAAAAGTCTTATATCAATATGCAATCTGTCTTCCTCTAATTGCTACTGGTCTTTTATTTCACTCTCTAGAGCCACCCAGCACAGATTGGCAACTCTTAGATTGCTAGCTCTAAGAAACAGCAAGGGTTCATTAAAAAAGCTGAGACCCTTTTTAACTTCGCATTTATAAACTGACCTGAGGTTGAAGATCTGTACTTGTACCAGGAACCATATTTGGAAAATGTATACTGACTAGGAATTTCTACAACAACATGCTACAACATGGATAAACCTCAAACATATTATGCTGAGACAGAGCCACACACAAAAGGCTATCTATTGCATTATTTCATTATATAATATATCTGGAATAGGCAAATCAATATAGACAGAAAGCATATTAGTGGTTGGCTGGAACTTGATGAAGAGAATAATTGGAAGCTACTACATAAAGGATATGAGATTTCTCCTTGGAGCAGTGAAAATGTTCTGGAACTAGATAATGGCAATTGTTGCACAACAGTGTGAATGTGCTAAATGTCATTAATGGTAAATTTAATTTTATATGTATTTTATCACAATTAAAGTAAAAACCAAATGGACATTTTAGAACTAAGAAATTACAATAAACAAAATAAAATAAAAATAAATAGGCTCAAGAACAGAATGTAGGGGACAAATGAAAAATTAGCAAAATTGAACTTAAAACCAACAAAATTATGCAATTCGTACAACAGAGAGAAAATAGATTTTAAAATTAAACAGAGCCTTAGAGATCTGTGAGGCAATAACAAAAGATCTAGCATTCATGTACCTGGAGTCATAGAAAGCAAGAAAAAGAGAGCAGTACTGAAAAAATACTTAACAAGTAATTGCTGAAAACTTGTCACATTTTGCAGAAGACATAAAGTTACAGGTTCAAGAAGATTTTCAAGCCCCAAACAGAATAATACCACAGAATACACACCAAAACGTCATGGTCAGACTTCTGAAAATTAATGACAAAGTCAAACTGGCAAACATCCAGAGAAAAATGACACCTTGCCTATAAGGGACAAATAATCCAAATTATGGTAGATATCAATAATTACATTAAATGTAAATGATCTAGTAACACCAATTAAAAGATAGGAATTGGCAAATTGGTTTTTAAAATGTGACCAAACTATATGCTAGTTAAAAGAAATTCATGTCAAACATAAAGATATAGGCAGGTAGAAAGTTAATTAATGAGAAAAGATGTATCATACAAAAATTAATAAAAGCAAAGCAGGAATCCATATCAGTACATATCAGATAAACTAGACTTCAGAGCAAAGAAAATTACCAGAGGCAGTATAATATTTAGAGGGTCAATCCACCAAGAAGATATAGCAATCCTTAATACATATGCACCAAATAACACAGCTTCAAAATATGTGAAGCAAATACTGATACACATGAAAGGAGAAATACTCAAATTCAAATTTATAGTTGGAAACTTAAGCACCCTTCTCTCAATAACTGATAGAACAACTACACCGAAAATCAGCTAGTATATAGAAGAACTAAACAATATCATTAACTGAAAGGATCTTAAGAGATATTTATAGAACACCCCACTTGACAACAGCAGAATACATAGTCTTTTCAACTGCCCACAGAATATATATCAAAGTAGACCATATCCTGGGTCATAAAGTAAATGTGAAAGAATTGAAATCACACAGAGTGTTTTCTCTTAACACAACAGAATCACACTACAAATCAATAACAGAAAGATAAACGAGAAAATCTCTAAACACCTGGAAGTTAAACAACACACTTCTAAGGAATTTGTGGGTCAGAGTAAGTCTCAATTGGAAGAGAAAAATAGAAGACTAAAATAATGTGCCTAATTTTGTGAACTGTAGCTTAAGCAATGATGAGAAAGATATTTATAGCACTAAATGCTTACATTAAGAAAGAGGCAAAGTCTCAAGTCAATGATCTAAACTTACCTCAAGAGACTAGAAAAAGAAGAATAAAAACAAAAAACAAAAACAAAAACAAAAAACAAAAAGCAAGCAGAAGCAAGAATATAATAAAGATAAGAGAAAAAATCAATAAAATTGACAACAAAAAATTCCATGAAATTCAAAATACACTAACAAAAAATATCAGGAAGGGAAATTAAGGAAACAATACTATTTACTATCACATTGAAAAGAATAAAATACCTAGGAATAAACCTACCTAAGGAGGCAAAAACCTGTACTCAGAAAACTATAAGACACTGATGAAAGAAATTGAAAATAACCAAAGAGATGGAAAGATATACTGTGTTCTTGGATTAGAAGAATCAATATTGTTAAAATGGCCATACTACTCAAGGCAATCTACAGATTCAATGCAATCTCTATCAAAATACCAATGGAATTTTTCACAGGACTAGAACAAATAATTTTTAAATTTGTATGGAAACACAAAAGACCCCGAATAGCCAAAACAATCTTGAGAAAGAAGAACAGAGCTGGAGGAATCATGCGCCCTGACTTCAGACTATACTCAAAGCTACTGTAATCAAAACATTATGGTAGTGGCACAAAAACAGACACATAGATCAATGAAACATGATAGAGAGCTCAGAAACAAAACTACACATTTATGGTGAATTAATCTACAACAAAGGAGGCAAGAATATACAATGTGGAAAAATATACAATGGAGATACAAGTCTTGTTCAATATTTGAAAATCAGTCAGTATAATTTACCATATTAGCCAGGCTAAAAAACATCATATGATCATATCACTCAATGCAGAAAAAACATTTGACCAATTTAACACCCATTCATGATTAAAATAACTCTCAGAAAAAATAGAAATAGAATACAATTTGTCCAACTTAATAAAGCACATCCATATAAAAACTGGAGCTAAAATTTTATTTAATGGTGAAAAACTGTATGCTTTCCCCCTAAGTTAAGAAACAAAGCAAGGATGCCTGCTCTCATCACTCTTATAGTACTGCACATTCTATCCAGTGTAATAAAGGTAGAAAAGGAAATGAAAGGAATATAGATTAGAAAAGAAGAAATAAAACTATCCTTATTTGCAGATTTCATGGTGATATTTGTGGAAAATAACCAATAATCTACAAACAAGCCTCCTACATGAGTTCAGTGAGTTCAGGAAGATCAAAGTAACACAAGTTAAACACAAAATCAACCACATTTCTATATATTAGCAATGGACACATACATGGTCACTGAAATACCATTTATAACTACTCAAGAACAAATTGTGTATAAATGTAAAAAAAAAACATGTACAGGACTTACATGCTCAAAACTATAAAACATTGATGAAGGAATTTTTTTAATCTAAATAAATAGTGATTAATACTGTGTTAATGAATTAAAAGACTCAGCATAGTAAAGATATCATTTTTTTCCCAAATTAATAAATAGAATCAATTCCTATCAAATTTTCATCAAAATTTCAGTAAGCTTTTATGTAGTTATAGGAAAGATTATTCTAAAAGTTATATGGAAAAGCAAGAGAACTAAAAAGCTAAAATACTTTTGAAAAAGTAGAATAAAGTAGAGAAATCACTCTGCCTGATTTTAAGCCTCGTATTGCTACTGTAATCAAAACTCTATGGTATTGGTTTAGGGATAGACACATACAACAACCCAGATGTAAAGAACTCAGATGTAACACATATATATCAAACTGACCTTTGACAAAGGAAAAAAGCAGTTCAGTAGACGAAAGATAACCATGTCTTCAACAAACGGTGTTGGAGAAATTGGACATTCAAAGGCAAAAAAAAAGTGAACATTGATCCAAGTCTTATAATTATTCAAATACTAACTCAAAAGCTACAGACTTAAAGGTAAAATGTAAAACAAACAACTTTTAGGGAAAAATCTTCAGGATCTAGAGCTACACAAGAGTTCTTAAACTAGATACCAAATGCATAATCCATAAATGGAAAAACTGATGTGTTGGATCTCATCAAAATTTAAAACTTTTGCTCTGTGAAAAACCTTGTTGACAGAACCAAAAGACAAGGTATATACTTGGAGGAACTATCTGTAAACCACAGATCTGACAAATGACTTGTTTCTATAACATAAAAAGAACTCTTAAAACTCAGCAATAGAAAAAATCCAATTATAAAATGTGCAAAAACCATGAGCAAACATTTCACCAAAGAGGATATATGGGTAACAAAAATTACATGAAAAGGTAATATTCAACATCATTAGCCATTATGGAAATACAAATTAAAACCACGAGATATCAGTGCACTCCTGTGAGAATGGCTAATAATAATAACACAAATTGCTGTTGAAGATGCAGAGAAACTGAATTACTCACCCATACATTGCTGGTGGGAATGTAAAATGGTATAGCCACTCTGGAAAACAGTTTGATGTTTCATTACAAAATTAAACATGTAATTATCATGCAACCCAGCAATTGCATTCTTGGACATTTATCCTAGAGAAATGGAAACTTATATTGACAAAAAATCTGCACAGAATGTTTATAGCAGTTTATATTTGTAGTTACTGTAATTAGCCCTAACTGGAAACAACCCAGATATCTGTCCTTCAATGGTTGCGTGGTTAAACATAATGTGGTATATCCATACCATAGAATACTACTTGGCAACAAAAAGGAATTAACTATTGATACATGTGACATCTTGGATGAATCTCCAAAGAATTATGTTGAATGAAAAAAGGAAATACCAAATGGTTACACACTATAAGATTCCATTTATATTATTTACATTATTGAAGTGACAATATTGTTAAAATGTAGAACAGATTAGTGGTGTCCATGGCTTAAGTAGGATCAGGCAACAGAAATATAGGTGTGATTATAAAAGGACAACATTATATATATCTTTGTAGTGATGGAACTGACTATATCAATATCAATATCCTGGTTGTGATACTGTGCTATAGTTCTACAAAATATTACCATTGAGGGAAATGGAAAAAAGTATTTGCAATCCCTCTGTATTTTTTATAATTTCATATGAATCTACAATTACCTTAAAATTTAAAGTTTGATTTTTTAATAATAGGCAACATAAAATGCTGAATATTATAACAACATACTTTTTGATATTTTTATAAGATTTTAAGTAGAGCTCTTTTTCTCCTTCAGAGTCCTTCTGACTGAGAAAACAACTAAACAAAAAACACAAAAGATTATTCTAGAGCCACAATGTTAAACTTTTCAATTAAATCACAGAACGAACCAATAAACGAAGTAATACATATATTTAGCACCCAGCATGTGACATATATTTCAAGGGATTGCAAAAAAGTCCAAGGCACAGGTGCTGCTTTTGAGCAGCTTACTATCTAGACATGCACAGAAGAAATGATGCAATTTATACAACATCAGATTTCATCAGTTCTAATATATACTTTTTTCTCATGTTAACTTTTCTGAAATCAGAATGGCATCTTGGAGTAAATGAAATGCAGTAAACAAGAGGCAATATATGTTATGTGACAAAGAAGTAGGTTAGGCAAAGAGTGCTCATAATAGTCCAGAGGATAATTCATTGTAATCTGAAGAAGGAAGGGAAGACTACATAGAGGAGGTGCAAATGAAAAGAGCCTGATGCCAAGGATAAGATTTACAAGACACAAATGGTAGACAGGTGAGTGGTTTAAATGGAAAAGCAGAGAGAATGAAATTGAGCATAAGGTATAACATAAGAAAGGAGTAGTAATTGGGAATATGCAGATCACATTTCAAGTAACAGGGCACAGGGCAGTTTGGCTTGAGTAGAGCATTCATTGAAAAGAAACACAGAGTAAATTCTGCTTCTGATAATTGTGGGCTAGGTAATTCCTCTTGATGACTCCCAGTTAATAAGAATGAAGTATTTTTAAAATCATCTTAAAAGTATCAAAATATTTACTGGATAGGAATTACTTTTCAAAATCTAGGAGAAAGCAAATATTCCAGAGGGGTAACCCTAGTACTAAAAGCTGGCTTTGCTCTGAGGTCTTCTGACAGTCTGGGATAAATAGCTGTGAAATTGAGTAGTGGTTTTAGTAGTGGCACTTAGTGAGGGGAATAGAAGTCAAAGCCCAATACCTTCTCAAAGTGGCGATTCTGATAAACTCTCTTTGTCAATAAGCTCAGACCCCAAGGGACTACACCCTCAGGGTAAAGTGAAACTGGACTTGCCCTTCAATAGACTTACAATCCAGTTCATGAGTAGCCCAGGGACTATTAAGCCATAAACTTACATTAACATAGTCCCAAATTGCTAATGCTCCTTGGTGCCTGGCAAAAGGACAAAAATCTTCTCTGGTGAGGGTACCATCATCCTCAACTTTGAATTATTCTTTCTAATAGTTGTTAAGATCTAATTGTCAGTCTACAATCAAAGACAACCAGGCACATACAGAAATAATATAACATGTGGATGAACCAGCAGAAACAGCCTCACAGGACTTCAGATTTTGGACTTCTTATCAGACACAGACTAAAAAATATCTATGTTTACTATGCTTAAAGAAATCAAGCATGAATATGATCTGCATGGAACACAAAACCATAAAAAGTGACATAGCAGATATGAAAAGGGACCAAATATACTTCTAGCACTGAACAATTCAGTGTTACAATTAGAAGCTCTTTCATGGCTATAACAGCAGATTAGACACAGCTAAAGAGAATTTGATGAACTCAAAATAAGTCAAAACAAAGTATCCAGAATACAGTGTATAGAGAAAAATGTTAGAATATACAGAAAGAAAAGAGGGTAAGAGATAGTGGATAGAGTAAGAAAATTTGGTATTTGTTTAATTGGAACCCAGGAGGAGAGAGAAAAAAATGGGGTAATATTTGAGGAAATAATAGTTATGAATTTTCTTAAACTAATGGAAAAAAACCAAATCCATAATTTTAAAATGCCTTAGAAATATCAACTAAGGTGAATAAAAATAAAGCTGCACCTGGAATTATAATAGTAAAATTGCAGTAAAACAAAGACACAGAGTGAATCTTGAAAGCATCCTGAATTTAAAAACAGCAGATTACCTTTAAATGAGCAAATTAGACAACAGCTGATGTCTCAAAAGCAACAAAGGAAATGGGAGGACAATGGAATGATAACTTCAATTAGCTTTAAGGTAACTACTAACCTAGAAGTCTGCAGTCAGCAAGAATATCACTTTAAAATAAAGATAAAATAGACTTTTTCAAACAAACAAAAACTAAGATATCTATTAGAAGAATGAACTAGAATTAAAGGTATTCTAAAGGATATACTCCAGGAAAAAGGAAGGAGCAAATAGCAAAGAAAGTGGTAAACATGAGTAAATCTAAATGAACATTGATTACCTGAAACAATAATAATCCTTTGGAGGATTTTAACAATGTAAAATTAAAATGCAGCAACAATAGCATAAAAATCTGGATGTGGGAAAACAGTTACATTCTTCCAAGAAATAATGGAAGATAAATTTGGAGGAGACAATTGGGATCATATTATTAGGCAGATAAAATGTCAAAATAACGAGTTAGCATTTCAATGAAGAGACAATAGATTCAGGCATTTAAAGACACAATGAGAGTGGTATATTAAGAAGATGAGCCTGGACTTTTGTTTAAGTGGTTTAGAAGACAGACAGGAGACAGAAAGATGAGCACAGTAAACAAGGTGTGAAATAGTAAGGTATAGTAGTGGCAGTGGGAAATAAAAGCCCTAGAGAATATGAGAATAATTGGGAAAGAATAACAGACAGAACTTGGTAACTGATTGGGTGGAGAAGGCTGACAGAATGAAGTTAAGTGTGATCCAGAGGTTTCACAACTATGAAACTGGGAAAAGAGCCTGTTAACAGAAATAATTAAGTCAGAAGAAAAGTCACTTCACAGGAAGAGTAGCAAAGGTAGGGAACTGTACTTCAGGATGCACTGTGCTTAGGTGAAACAATAGTGCAAATAATCAACCAGGATTTGAAGATGAAATTAGCTTGCAGAAATATCAGGGCCTGGAGGAAATTTGAGGAGTCACACACATTTTGGTGGCATTTGAAACAGTGTGGAGACAGTGTATACTCAGAGAAAAGCAGAGAGTCAAAGACTGGACAGAAGCACACACATTTGGGAAACAAGATTATGAAGGAGGTCAGCAAAGATGATAGAAAAAGAGAAAGTGGCTGTGAGAGAGGTAGGACATGAGCAATGCAGTATACAGTGTCATGGAAACCAAGAGAACAGAATTTCAAAAGTGAGAGGATGATCTCCATTAAGAATTACAGGCAACTAGAGGTCAAGGATAATGGAGTCCAAGAGGCTCCTGAAGCATCATGTGTTCTCTTCATACTATCTCATCAGCCTTATCCTTATTGAAGAAAAAGAAACCCAAGAAAAATAGAAAATGAATTAAAGATCATTTGCAGGTTATTTTTATTTAGTCTAAATCCAAAGTTTTCCAAGTTTTTGTGGTGAAGCACTATTCTGTTTCTCAACGAAACCAGCAGGGACAGCTACTGCTGACATCAGAAGATGCAGAAACCCCTGAGAGTTCCCCAGAATCTACCAGAGGAGGCAAAGAAGGGAAGCATGATGCTAGCATTTCAGGCAGTGAGGTGAAGGTATGGGAGCACTGTAACTCAATGTTGCCGGGTTGGGTCTTGTGATAAATTATAGGTGCTACCTGACTAGTAGGCAATATTTTTAGAAGAGATTCCTATGTTATTTTTCTCTGTTGTAATTAAAACGTTACATTTGTGCAACCCACTTAAAAGCATAAATATTGTGTGCAATAAAGTGTGTGTCAATTTTCATGCAAACTTCATTAGTCTTCCACGGTTTTCTTTATTTTATTTTCCTCATTGATCTAGGTAAGGCACAGTTTCTGATTATGATTAAATGCTGCAATGCTACGTTAGGTCCAGACATCCATTTTCCACATTACTTTTACCCAAATCTCATTCATAAAATGAATAAATTGACTGTTAATATGCTATGTTCATTATACCACACTCCAAATTTATGTACTCTAAATGCTTTAAACATCTCTGATTTGGCTAAAGTACAAATCTGACTGTGACAAGAACCCATCTCTACCCACTGTTTGCCCTGCTGGAAAGAGATGGTCAATTATAACTATCTCTCACCCAACCCAACCACATGCTACCATTCCCAACATCAGACAACTTCTTTCCACCTCACATCATTCTGATCTCAGAGTCCTTCAGCTAACTGGCAACTGCTGCAGATTCTTTTGTATGGCATCATTACCATCTTTGTTTACTTTCATTCTATATGAGGCCTGCAGCTACAGGAGTTGGAAAGGTAGGATGTTTGAAATTTTCTCTTCACTCAGGCTAAATTATTAGGAAAGCTTTCTTTTACCAAAATACTCCATTGAAATTGCCATATCTAGAGGGAGCTTTAGGGTAGCTTTATAAGCATAAACGAAGGACAACTACACTTGATAGATGATTTATATCACCAATGATCAAGCCAGTCAATCTGCATGTAAAATGAGCAAAAGGAAGAGGTCCACGGTTGATATTTGGATGAAGTTAACTTCATATCTCATTTTGGGTGAAGGCTACACAGTGAAGCCTAATTATTGTATTTGATATAACTATCTCATTTCCCAGACTCACTTACTAACTTAATAATGATAACAATAATAGTAGTAGCTAAAATTTATTGCACACTTATTATAATACCAAGCACTGTTCCTAGTGCTCTGCATGTATAGTGCTAGGCACTCTTACATTTTATGAATGTCAAATAAATACAACACTAAACATGGTGAAAGACATAAGATGATAAAAGATGACTCCTGTTTTTAAACACACAAATTTGGAATCTACAATATAAATTGCAAAATAATATAAAGTAAAAAGATTCTAAGCTGCAAAAAACAAGTTAAAAGATAAGATAAACAACTTATAAGGAAAAATATTTGAAACATAAATGGCAGACAAAGGGTTAATATCTTTAATATTAAAATAGTGTCATTAAATGAATAAGAAAAATAACACCTTAACAGAGAAACGGACAAGTACATGAACAGACAATTCACAAGAAAAAGAAATACAAATGCCAAAAAGTATTTTAAAATATACATCTTCAATATTATTTAAAGAAATGTAATTTAAAACAGCTATGAGATAACCACTTCTCACACATCAGATACACAAAGAAAAAATGAATATACTCAGTGATGCATGAAAAATGCTCAATATTGCTATCAGAGAAATGCAAATCAAGACTGCAATGAGGTACCACCTCAAACCAGTCAGAATGGCTATCATTAAAACGTCCACAAACGATAAATTCTGGAGAGGGTGTGGAGAAAAGGGAATCCTCCTACACTGTTGGTAGGAATGTAGTTTGGTGCAGCCATTATGGAGAACAGTATGGAGATCCCTTTAAAAATTAAATACAGACTTACCATATGATCCAGGAATTCCACTCCTGGGCATATATCCAGAGGGAACTCTAATTCGAAAAGATAAATGCACACTAATGTTCATAGCAGCACTATTTACAATAACCAAGACATAGAAACAACCTAAATGTCCATGGACAGATGACTGGATAAAGAAGTTGTGGTATATATATATATATACATATACACACAATGGAATACTACTCAGCCATAAAAAAGAATAAAACCGTGCCATTGGCAGCAACATGGATGATTGTCATTCTAAGTGAAGTAAGACATAAAGAGAAAGAAAAATATCATATGATATCATTCACCTTTGGAATCTAAAAAAAAAGAAAGAAAAAAAAAGAGGACACTAATGAACTCATCTACAAAACAGAAACAGACTCACAGACATAGTAAACAATCTTATAGTTACCAGCAGAAAGAGGGTGGGAAGGGATAAATTTGGGAGTTTGAGATTTGCAAATGTTAGCCACTTTATATAAAAATAGATTTTAAAAAAACAAATTTCTTTTGTATAGCACAGGGAACTATATTCAATATCTTGCAGTAACATTTAACGAAAAAGAATATGAAAATGAATATATGTATGTACATGCAAAAAATAAATAAATAAAAAATAAAGCACGAAATATGTGCAAAAAGACCCCATATGAATGGAAGTTTTTGTGTGCAAGTTAGTGCAATGTAGAAGATTCCTGAGTCTTTGAGAGTCTTTATGGATGTGTGTAGAATGTGAGCATGAGAATAAAAGAGATATAATTGAGTATAAGAGAAGAAAAATGGGAGCAAAGTAGGAGGAGGCAAGATGTATGTTGAGGAAGGAATGCTTTTAAAAATATAAAAAGGGTGCACATAAGTCTAGAAGATGTTACTTTCATTATTCATATTATATATTTATTTGCTCAGAATATTCTCATTGATTTGGGGCAGCTGGACACACAATAGGGCCTTAATAAGAATGGGACATTTCATTCACTGTTTCTAAACAAATAAATGTGTACTAGATCAGCTGTATTTGTTCCTACAGACCACCTTATTGGAAAGGAAGACCCTCTACTATTGTATCACAGTTCATCAACATCACTTAGCAAATTAGCAAAGATAGCACCTTCTGTACGTTTTTTGTAAATGAGTATTACTGAGTGTACTAACTACCTAGGGAAGAAGAGTTAATAGCTGATGGGTGCAGGGAAGCATGAATTGAGAGTGATCTCAACAGTAGGAATAATAATTAGACTCTGAGGCCCAGGAGGCCTGGCTAAACAATGGATGAAAAGAAAAGCTTGGGAACAGGTAGGGGAGTAAAAGAGAGTGGGTACATAACAGAAAAGTCAGTTTGGGACCAATGAATTAGTGTGAAAGTCACTAGGCTTGTCTCACACTGCTTCTCCTTTTATTTTTTTTGAATTCTCTGTCTCTGGCTTCTCCAGCTCTCCTTCTTCCTCCCACTTATTCCCTTTGGATGTCTCCCAAAATTCAATTCTTGCCCCCCATCTACTGCCCTTTGTACTCATTCCTTTAGGGGAACTCATCTATTCTTCAGATTTGGGCTACTCCTTGTATACAAATGAATCTAATATGTCCAGTACCAGCACTGACTAACTCCAGTTTCTTATTCTTTTTCTGAATTCTAGTTCCAGTTGCCCACAAGATATTTTTCCCTTAGGTCTCCTACTGTCCCCTGAAATTTAATATATCAAAATTTTAATTATTTTCCCTTTTCACTCTCCTCACCTTTTTTAAAACAAGAATTCTTCCAAACCCCACCATTATCACTAACAGCACCACTAGTTTTCCAGTGTCTCATCCCTGAAACTGTGGAATGTTTTTGATTCCTCTCAAATCTTCATACTACATCCAATAAGCTGCCAAGTCTTTCTAATTCTTTCTTTACAAAATTCCTTAGGTTTCAGATTAATTTTTCTTTCTAAAATCACATCAAGTAATATCTAGATTGTCATATCTTTTCAAATGGCTTCCTTGCTCCAGCTTCTTTTTGCTCTAGTGCAACATTCATAAATGCTAAATTCAAATCATGTTAACACCACTTCTTAGAGCTCCATTAGTCTGGCGATTTTATCAAGTTAAACCCTTCAGCCTAGAATTCAGTACCCTACCTCAGCTATCTCTCTGTCCATGCTTCTCCCAAACTCTGCTCTCATTTACCCCCAAAGTAAAATCACAGAATGTGCATACTAGAAGTATCTTTGTCAGAAACGCATGTAAGGTATTTAGAAGAAGTTTCTAGGGACCTAGAACTAGGTGTAAAAGCCATCCAAATGTTCATATCAGTTGAAGAGATGGCAGTAGATAACGCACTGGGAAGGTTTGGTATGATGAGAGAAGAGATTCAAGGGCAAAATCTTGGGTCATACACATCTTTAAGGATGCAGGAGAATCCACTCAGCAAAAGTGATTTTAGAAATCAATCACAGAAGGTAGAGAGAAATTACTCAGTTAGTGCCTACTATATACTACATACTACATCCATTGTCTCTAAACCTCACCAATTCCTGGCAAGGCAAATATTATCAATACCTTTTTTAAAATGAAAAAAACTCAAAAACTGTAGCTCAAAAAAGTTACATAGTGGCAGAATAGGATTTTCATACAAAACCACGTTGGTTTTGATCCAAAGCCTGTGCTCTTTTCATCAAAGCCCATTGCAAAGGAATCAAAAATGAAGAGAACTAAAAATATATCTTTGGATTTGGTGAGAAAGAGGATATTAGTAACCATCCTGAGTTCAGTTTCTATACAGAAATGAAAGTGGAAGCCAAATTGCATGTGGGTTGAGACAGAAAAAGTAACAAGACTCTTAAGAAATTTGATAGGGGAGAAGGACAAAGGTATTGCTTGAATATGTAGTACGGTTAAAGGAAGGCATTTTATGGCAAGGAAGGCCTGTGCATACTTGTCCCCAGAAGAGAAGAAGCCAGCTGAAAGGGAGGGTTTGAAAATGCTTGCAAGAAAGGGGATAAAGAGGAGGAAGAGATGGGAAGACAAAGCACAGGTAGAGAGAAGTCAGTCTTGGTAAGAAGAAAGAAACAATTTTTTCTTAAAGACAGAATATAGCAAGAGAAAGAGGAGGAAGTAAAAGATTTTGGAATAGAAACTATGGTAATTGTCACTAAATCTCCATACACAATTCATAAGAACCTATAATATTCCACACTCCTTACACGTTTTCTCTTTAAATCCTGACAGCCCTATTTCTTAAGCATTTTAGGTAGGAGGTAATCATGATGAGGTGAACAACAAGGAGAAGAGGACAAGAAGTTTATAGATATATCTCTGCGCCTTCATCACTTCCTTTCTGGATCACATTTCCTGCTAATGGCTCACTCTGTTACAGCCACTGTATATCTTCCCTGTGCCTTAAAAAAATGTCAGGCATGCTTCTACCACAGGGCCTTTGCACTAGCTGTTCTCTGTGCTGCAAAGCTCTTTCCCTAGAAATCCGCATTACAGTAGTCCCCTTTATCTTCAGGGGATACATTCCAAGACCCCTAGTGGATGCTTGCAACTGAAGATAGTACTGAGCCCTATATGTACTATGTTTTTTCCTATACATATACACTTGTGATAAAGTTTAATTTATAAATTAGGCACAGTAAGAGATTAACAGCAATGACTAATAATAAAATAGAACAATCAGAACAAGATACTGGAGGGGGGAGGGTATAGCTTAGTGGTAGAGTGCATGCCTAGCATACACGAGGTCCTGGGTTCAATCCCCAGTACCTCCATTAGATAAATAAATAAATAAACCTGATTACCTTTCCTCACCAAAAATAAATAAACAAGTAAATTTTTAAAAGAACAAGATACTGGAAAAAAAAATTCTGTGAATGTAATCTCTCTCTCTCTCAAAATATCTTATTATACAATTAAATGCCTACGAGTAGTAACAAAGCCTAAAGGCTTAGCTCTCCTCAGAGGGGTGAGGAAGTAGTGAGGAGGATCACTGGGAGTAAGGAAGCCAGGCACCATCACTGTGGTGCCAGGGCATTTACAGGGGCATTGGGGAGACAGTGTGAGCATTACCTGAGGAATCTTGTATCCTAAAATTGCTGGGCTCACCAAAGGAGACTACAGTAGTCCTCCCTCATTTGAGGTTTTGCTTGCCATGGTTTTAGCTGCCTACAGTCAACCATAGTCCAAAACTATTAAATGGAAAGTTTTAGAAATACACAATTCACAAGTTTTAAATTTTGCACTGTTCTGAATAGCCATCCCACCCTGTCCCACCAGGCCCATGAATCATCTCTTTGTGTAGCATGTACCACCCATTAGTCACTTAGTAGGCATCTCAGTTATCAGATGGAATGTTGTAATATCACAGTGCTTGTGTTCAAGTAACCCTTACTTTACTTAATTATGGCCCCAAAGCACAAGAGTAGTGATGCTAGCAATTTGGAAAGGCCACAGAGAAGCCATAAAGCACTTCCTTTAAGTGAAAAGGTGAACGTTCTCAATAAAGAAAAAAATGTACGCTGAGGTTGCTAAGATCTACAGCAGGAACAAATCTTCTACGCATGATATTGCGGACAAGGAAAAAGAAATCTGTGCTACTTTTGCTGAAACACCTCAAACTGCAAAATTTATGGCCACAGTGTGTAATAAGGGCTTAGTTAAGATAGAAAAGGCATTAAATTTGTGTGATATTTTGAAAGAGAAAGGAACACATTCATGTAACTTTTTTTTCAGTATCTTGTTATAATTGTTCTATTTTATTATTATTGCTGTTAATCTTTTACTGTGCCTAATTTATTTTTATTGAAATATAGTCAGTTATAATGTATCAATTTCAGGTGTACAGCATAATGTTTCAGTCATACATATACCTACATACATTCATTTTCATATTCTTTTTCATTATAGGTGACTGCAAGATATTGAATATAGTGCTGTGCTATACAGTAGAAACTTGCTGTTTATCTACTTTTTATTTAATGGTTAGTTTCTGCAAATCTTGAACTCCCAATTTATCCCTTCCCACCCACTTTCCCCCTGGTAACCATAAGTTTGTTTACCATATCTGTGAGTCTATTTCTGTTTTGAATATAAGTTCATTGGTGTCCTCTTTTTTCTTTTTTTTTTTCTTTTAGATTCCACAGATGAGTGATATCATATGGTATTTTTCTTTCTCTTTTTACTGTGCTTAATTTATAATTTAAGTTTTATCATAGGTGTATATGTGTAGGAGAAAACATAGTACATATAGAGTTAAGGACAATCCGCAGTTTCAGGCATCCACTGAGGGTCTTGGAACATAATCCCTGTGGACAAGGGGGAGACATACTCTCTTACTGTCATGCTTACAAGGCTTTTTCTGCAGGTTTCCCCCATTGCTCTTCCTCAGCATCTAGTGGGGTGCTGGGCATATTTCTGAATGGTGTTTTGAATTAGTCATGGGAGAATATTCCTGGAGAGAAAAAATGACAAGGCTGTGGATGGAGAAGAAAAGACAGGATTAAGATAAGAGTAACTGACTGAGGCTTGAGGATATTCTGCTTTGAAATCAGAGAGAGAAAATAAAAGGAGGAGGAGGAGGAGGAAGGAAGGGTGAGAGAAAACCTAAAGAAAAAAATGGTGGTAGGATCTATATTAGGCGAGAAGTAGGGTTTATGGACTCTCTCACAACCCTGTTTTGAGAATTACTAATGTACAGAGCACCTATTCTTTCTTTTTCTCACACACACAAACAAATTACACAGCTACACTCATAGAGTTAAACTGCAAATTTCACAAACTCTACCCTTCACACAACAGTTTAAACAAATTTTCTCACACATGCCCACATCCATCAAAAGACTCAGATCTCAGACACACACACCTTGATAACCTCCACACTTACTGACCTCAACACACATCCAGGTACCTCCCATGCCTTATACACACAGACACACAGCTGATGGACCACCTTATAGATGCTCCTGTACACACAATCCCCTTAAATCCTTCCCCACAAATTAACAACCACAGACCTGTGCATAGATACACAAATACACACATCTATATGGCTCAGCTCCAGAATAACTCATCTCTTCTCCCCTCTCCTGTTTACCATCTGCAGTGGAAAAGAACCCTCTGTATAAAGAATAACTATTAAATAGATAGGGACCAGAAAAAATCATTTGTTGTACATTATTGTCAGTAATTTTGGTAACCAGATCAACAAAGCACTGCTAAAATGGACCATCTGCAGTGACATGGAAATTGGGGTTATAAAGCACCCTTATAATAGGATTTTACCTCCAGCTATGAAAAGAGGTCTACTAACAGATTTAGCATATAAATAAGGGGAAATCAGCCTATTTAAGAATGAAGGCCTTACAGCTGCATAATAATGCTAATTATACATGATTCTTATCTCTTTGTTAAGGCACTTATATGAGTCGCTTAGATTCTGTTCCAGTTAGCAGTATTACTGGATGTACTTGAAAGTAATACAATTACATTTCTTTCAAAATGTTCTATTACTTAGATTTTTCATTAATTCAGACTGACCTTAACTCCTCCTTTTATCCCACCCCAAACTTCTACTCCACAATTAGCAGGAATTAGAGCAGTTTCAGTGTATGTACAGACTTAAGGTTTTTATCCTTTTCTGCCTTGTACTAGAAGAAAGTAAGGGAGAGAGCAGAATGTCAACACTGAGGCCCCGGAGGGGAGAAATCTGGGAGGTCTGAGCAGATGGATCAGAAGGAAGAAAAACAGGAGGGGGATTAAGAGGGAAGGGAGGAGAGTGGGAGAGAGGGGTACAGAGAAGGGGAGAGCAGAGAACGTGACACCAGAGGGGAAAGCAGCAGGGAGAAAGAAGCTGAGAGGGAAGTCTAGGGACCTGAAATGGAGGGAAGCAGAGAAGTGGGGTGGGGGAGGGGGAAGCGGGAAACCCTATATGAGAGGTAATGAGCAGGGGCTGCAGGAGAGGCCTGGTAAGGAGGCAATGAAGGGCATTCAAAGGCAGTCTCTGTGCTGAATACTCAGTGCCTCTAGGACTTTTACACACATACACTCTTCACTCAAATATGTTTGGTTCCCTTAAAACGTGGATAGACCAAAGATAAATTGTGCCTCCCTCACCATTTTCTCCAAGATCAAGTGTGCACATAAATACAGCACACAAGCACTACCCCACCTCTTTTGAGAGGGTCTGAAATCACTCTGCTTCTTTGAGCAGACTTTAAACCATCCAGCAGAGCAGCCTATGACCGTATATACTCCACTTTTATTGGCCCACATTACAGCGATTACTTAGGCACTACCTCGCTGATTGATTTGTTTTCTCTTAATTTCTCTCCCACAACCCTCCTCTCCAAATTCTTTCCAACCACTCAGTCCTCTGAAGCAGCCAGATGACACCCCACCCCCGCCTCCCTGGCCTCCAAGCAAAAGCGGCTGCTGTAGAGTCAGCTTGTGGGTGTGTCAGGGCCCAGCTGTGGAGCTGCTCACAAATGTGGCCTATCCTGGGGGTTGCTGTAGAGGCGCCGAGCAAGGCCGCAGGCTGGAACTACTCTCTCTGCTCCAGGGCTGAGGTGGGTGGAGCAGCCACTCACCTCACTAACATTCGCAACTTTTCCTGAGGCTCTCAAAGGGAAATCTGGCTCTTTGAGTTCACAGTCCCCTCTGCTGAAGACCTTGGGGCAGGCTGCCAGGGGCTGGGGTGGACAGCGTTTTATTTGCTTACTTACTCTATGCCTTACTCAAAAGAGCTCTTCCAGAAAATGAAACAGTGAGCCAGGATATAGTCCAGAGCTCTCAATACTCATCTACTTCTAGGTAAAAATCTTTCCTCACTCTTGACACTGTGACCCGCTTCCCCAGAAGGTGGGGTGGAGGGGACATCTTTTTGTCCTCTTTTGATCAGTGGTATTAATCTTACTGTCTTATAGCCTGGCCACCGGTCCCCAAATCCTTTTCACCATTTACCTGAGATAGGTCTGATAGTCCTGAAACAATTACACTCACTAACAACAGTTGGTCATGAAGGAAGTAGAGATTCAGGTGCGAGATGAATACTCCCCTCTTTGGATGCCGATCAAGACCCTCCCTGTATTCCTCTTGGAATCCCTGCAATCCTCCAGGCAGACATAGGGAAAATCAGGAAGTGGACAGTATTCTACATAGGGCAACCCAATAACCCTGAGACTTGGTTACTAGGCTGGAGCAGGCTTCCACATGCCAAGTACGCTAGACTATGTGGGTGCCATCCTTCCTTGCCTGGCACACTAGAGATGTAGCGATAAGCCAAACTACATGCAACAGAGGTTTCCAGCTGCCTTGCCCCAATACCTCTATTCTCAGGACTCTCCTCCCCAGGGATATTCCTCACCCATCTCTCTAAGTTCTTTGAGTCCTAGTAAAGGTGTTCTTAACAGGGCTCTTTCAGAGCCTGGGTGCCCGTATCCCAGATTCCAAGCAGCTGGACAAGGGAGCCAGAGAATTCAGTACTGCATCTTCAGCTGCAGGTTAAGTCAAAGGGGTGGGGAAAAAAGGATTCTTAGAGATGGATGAGGAGATCAAACTGTGAAACCCTAGATTAGAAGCATCTCTGGTGACAGAGACAAATGCGCACATGCCCACAGGGTGAGCGAAAAGCCATAAACATGTCTTTTTAAAATGTTATTTATTTCAGGGAGTGTTCCCCTGGAGACTTCCTTGGTACTGAGAGTTTTCACCAGGTGCAGAATGCTGTGCACTCCGTGTCCTGTCAGCACTGAGCAGCAGATGAACAAGGCGGAGTCGCCCAGGAATAAGAGATGCCTCCAGCTTGCCAATCTCCTAGATAAAAAGCAGATTTGGGCAGTCCCATAACTGGCAAGCAGCATACCCTGAACCTGAGAAAGTTGATGTCATTATTGTTTGAAGGACCTCCCAACCAAACCCATTCCTTACTGTCCTAGTATCTCAACAAGGCCAGGATGAAGATGAGGCAAGAAAAATGCCTAAGATGCAAAATTTAAGGAGGCACTCATTCTCATGGTCATGTAAGTACATAGTCAGCAGTTACATGACCCTGAGAGTAAGAGTCTTCTTAAATTTTTTCACCTTAGAAATTTCTCTTGCCTTGTTAGATTCCTGGCCCTGTATCTCCTTCTAAAAATGCAAACTCCATCAGGCCATGTCTGGCCTGGGAAAATCAGAAGAAAGTCCTTTGCCTCATCTACATCTGATTGCACTATGCAGTTCATACAAGGAAAGGCACTTTAACAAAACACTGGGACCACACAACTGAGAATTAAGATAAGGAACACATTTGTAAGGATGCTATTTACACTCTACTTTGTTACTTCTCACAGTAGTGAACTCTTACACTTCTGAAGCAACTTATTCCATCTTTGGTCAGTTCCATTAGAAACATCTTCTATTACTAAGCAGCAATTTGCCCCTTCCCCAAGTTTCCTACCCGTAGCTCCTGGTTCTAACATACAGAAATGCCTATCCCATCTTCTATAGGACATTTCTTACAATATTTGAAGATAAGTAAGACATTCATATATCCCTTCGTGTACATAGAGTTACCATTTATTACACATCTACAAAACCCCAGCACAGTGTATGGAGCCAAACCCTACATGCATCATGCATCATCTCATTTAATCCTCATAATAATCTTGTATTAGGTAGATGCTTAATATTATTAACCCCATTTTACTAGTGAAGAAATTAAAACTTTATCAAGCCAAGGACTGTGCCTATTTATGTCACCATTATAGGCACACTGCCTGACACATGGCAGGTATTAATACATTCATTGATTTGAATGAGTGAGGCTCAGTGCCCAAATCATACAGCCAGCAAGTGGTGGAGCTGGGATTCAACTTCTAAGTCCAAAGCCCATAGTCCCTTTATTATTCCCACATACCTAGTTCTCTCATCTGACTTTCATAAGGCATTCATTTGAGTCCATTCATCCTGATGGCTCTCCTCAAACACAGGTCTATATCTACTTTAAGAATGACTGGTGTATTCAGAATGGCCATCGTTAAAAAGTCTACAAGTAGTAAATGCTGGAGAGGGTGTGGAGAAAAAGGAACCCTTGTACACTTTTGGTGGGAATGTAAACTGGTGCAGCCACTATGGAAAACAGTATGGATACTCCTTTAAAAAACTAAAAATAGAGTTACCATATGATCCAGCAATCCCACTCCTGGGCATATATCTGAAAGAAACTATAATTCAAAAAGGAAATTAAAGAAGACTTTAAAAAATGGAAAGATATCCCATGCTCTTGGATTAGAAGAATCAATATTGTCAAAATGGTCACAATGCCCAAGGCAATCTACAGATTTAATGCAATCCCTATCAAAATACCCAGGACATATTTCACAGAACTAGAACAAATCATAATAAAATTTATATGGAACCATCAAAGACCTAGAATTGCCAAAGCATTACTGAAGAGAAAGAAAGAGGCTAGAGGAATAACTCTCCAGACTTCAGACAATACAATAGAGCTACAGTCATCAAGACAGCATGGTATTGGTACAAAAACAGACATATAAACCAATGGAACAGAATAGAGAGCCCAGAAATGAACCCACAAACTTTTGGTCAACTAATCTTCGACAAAGGAGGCAAGAATATACAATGGAATAAAGACAATCTCTTCAGCAAATGGTGTTGGGAAAACTGGACAGCAGCATGTAAAACAATGAAGCTAGAACACTCCCTTACACCATATACAAAAATCAACTCAAAATGGATCAAAGACTTAAACATAAGACAAGATACAATAAACCTCCTAGAGGAAAACATAGGCAAAACTTTATCTGACATACATTTCAAAAATTTCCCCCTAGTAGAAATAAAAGCAAGAATAAACTAATGGGACCTAATGAAACTTACAAGCTTCTGCACAGCAGAGGAAACCATAAGTAAAACAAGAAGACAACCTACGGAATGGGAGAAAATTTTTGCAAATGAAACCAACAAAGGCTTGATCTCCAGAATATATAAGCAGCTCATAGGACTCAATAAGAAAAAAATAAACAACCCAATCCAAAAATGGGCAGAAGACCTAAACAAGCAATTCTCCAAGGAAGACATACAAATGATCAAAAGGCACATGAAAAAATGTTCAATATCACTAATTATCAGAGAAATGCAAATCAAAACTACAATGAGGTATCAACTCACACCAGTCAGAATGGCCGTCATTCAAAAATCCACAAATGACAAATGCTGGAGAGGCTGTGGAGAAAGGGGAACCCTCCTACACTGCTGGCGGGAATGCAGTTTGGTGCAGCCACTATGGAAAACAGTGTGGAGATTCCTCAAAAGACTAGGAATAGACTTACCATATGACCCAGGAATCCCACTCCTGGGCTTGTATCCAGAAGGAACCCTACTTCAGGATGACACCTGCACCCCAATGTTCATAGCAGCGCTATTTACAATAGCCAAAACATGGAAACAGCCTAAATGTCCATCAACAGGTGACTGGATAAAAAAGAAGTGGTATATGTATACAATGTAATACTACTCAGCCATAAAAACTGACAACATAACGCCATTTGCAGCAACATGGATGCTCCTGGAGAATGTCATTCTAAGTGAAGTAAGCCAGAAAGAGAAAGAAAAATACCATATGAGATTGCTCATATGTGGAATCTAAACAAACAAAAATAAAAACAAACAAACAAACAAAAACAAAGCGTAAATACAGGACAGAAATAGACTAATAGACAGAGAATACAGACTTGTGGTTGCCAGGGGGGCGGAGGGTGGGAAGGGATAGACTAGGATTTCAAAATTGTAGAATAGATAAACAAGATTATACTGTATAGCACAGGGAAATATACACAAAATGTTATGGAAGCTCACAGAGAAAAAAATGTGACAATGAGTGTGTATATGTCCATGTATGACTGAAAAATTGTGCTGAACACTGGAATTTGACACAACACTATAAAATGACTATAAATCAATAAAAAATGTTAAAAAAAAAACAACTAAAAATAGAGTTAACGTATGATCCAGCAATCCCACTCCTGGGCATATATCTGAAGGAAACTATAATTCAAAAAGATACATACACCCCAATGTTCATGGAAGCACTATTTATACTAGCCAAGACATGGAAGTAATCTAAATGTCCATCAGCAGATGAATGGATAAAGAAGTTGTGGTATATATCTGCAATGTAATACTATTCAACCATAAAGAAGAATGAAACAATGCCATTTGCAGCCACATGGATGGACCTAGAGATTATCATATTAAGTGAAATAAGTCAGAAAAAGACATATCATATGACATCACTTATATGTGGAATCTATAAAAATGATACAAATGAAGTTATTTAAAAAACAGAAATAGACTCACAGACATAGAAAAGAAGCTTATAGTTACCAAAGGAGAAAATAGGGGCAGTGAGGGATAAATGAGCAGTTTGGGATTAGCAGATACAAACTACTATATACAGAATAGATAAACAACAAGTACTTACTATATAGCACAGGGAACTATATTCAATATCTTGTAATAAGCTATAATAGAAAAGAATCTTTAAAAGAATTATACATATATATGTATACCCAAATTACTTTGCTATACACCTAAAACTAACACATTATAAATCAACTATACTTCAATTAAAAAATGAGTGATGTAACTGACCAGAGAATGCCAGCATGCTCCCGCTTTGAACACCAAGATTCATGAATTTCCAGACAGGTATATAAATATTGATATAATTATACTCCAAGTGTTCTCAAATAGGATTTCCTGTTACCCATCCACTCCAACTTCCAGCCAGAAGCTCTATTCTGTCAGATCTCAGTGACACTGATGAGTTCACAATTAATGTCCTGAGTTCTAATACAAATTTCACTTTATTATACACACTGTCTCTGGGCATTAATATACAAACATTTGTGGATACAATACTGTGACTAGCCCTCTCCCCAATGGCTTGCATATTTGTCACCAGGTAAATCCTAAACTTTGATTTTTTTCCCCTTTCCTGTCATACTTGCTATCCTCCACTGGAACTAGCTTTAAAAGTTTATGTGGGCATTTTTCTCTGTTATTTGACACAATCTGCATAATCAGGCAGCCACCTTCCAGATCCTGTTTACTATTCTTTCAAAAGGCCCAAGCTTTGAAAAGAAGAAATAGAAAAACAACAAAAACCCTGTGTTTCTAGATTCCCAGGTCTTCCAATTTATTACCCCAAATTTTATAATCTGGAAAGATAACTCTCTGATTTTCTGATGATATCATAAGAATCAGCAGAAATGGGTAATAATCAGCGGCTTTGATAAGTCTCTGCAGGCTATACAGCACATCCTGGATAAGTGCTCCTGGAAGATGGCACACTTTCAGGTTGGCCATATTTGAATCACTCCCGACTTCCATGAGACCTTCAATGGGAAATCCTAATGACCAAAATTTGGCTCCCCTGAACGTCTGTAGCACAATTTCTTGCTTCTATTAATGCTTAGGAATCTTTTATGTAGTTTATGCTTTTCAAGACAGTCTGGTTTACTCCACTGTGATTAGCATCACATGTCTATTATTATGGTTTATACCTATTTATGTTTACATTTATTTATTTACAGTTGTACACTGATTCCTCTCCTTCTCCTCCTTTTCTATGAACCTTTTTCCTACTGCTCCCCATGACTCTGCCTTCGATATCTTTAGCCATGACACCTTTGTCCCATGGATCCTGGGATGCTGCTACTTTAAAAAAAATCAAGCTCCATCCTCTGGGTAAAAGGTCTTATACCTATTGGGCATGTTATAAACCTCACAGGGTTAAGGATTTTTATTGCTTTTTCTTTTCCTCATCTACGACACATTCAACTAAGACTCAACTATGATGAGCAGGGCATTGTTTTAGAAACAGTGGATACAAATCTATACTTGCTAAAATTAAAAGGCTGGCAATCTTGCCCTAGTTTTGAGTTCTTTCTATGTTATTAGAATCTAAAACTTGTTTGTTTTCTTTTAATAATATTGCCTCAATCGTTGTGGATGCTTTTCAGCTTTCCTGATAATATGGAGTCCAGAGAGATGTCTTGTATGACTTTTGCCTCCTCCGCAGTCATGGCAGCTAGATGGCTTTTGGTAGCCACACAGCCAGTACTTTACTCTAGCAAGAAGTACACTTGCTTCAAGTTACTGGAGAAGACCCCTAGGGTTTTCCTCTTGTTTGGGTTATTTTCTGTGGAGCCTCATCTTTTACAGGCACTATTGGTAACCAGCTGGTTCAACAACCATAGTATGCCACATTTTCTGTTGCCCTGGTAATATGAGCTTTTGCTGAGTAGTTTGTAGAAAAAAATGTTTTTCAAAATAAACATTTAAATTACATATATAAGTACACTATTAACATGCAATTTGACCCAAAAGTTTATAAACACATAACATGATGCCTTGTTGAGATAGTCAGTTTACCATCACTGGGGATACTGAAGTTGAGATTGTATGACTACCTGTAAGGGGTACTGTAGTGGAGATTCCTACATTGAGTTGGAAGCTAGTCTAGATAACCTCTAAGGTTCTTCCGACTCTAAGATTTCATGTTTAAAAACTAACCCTCAGAGGGTATACCCCATCTTGTATGACCTAGAGCTGAAGTCCTAACCCTGGGGGCCCTCTGCCTGTGTTGTGGATGTTGGGCATTTTTGTCGTCGCTGTTGCACACTCTGAACTCGGGGATAGCTTTAAAAGAATTTCAGGACTGTGTGATGGAATACACTGCCCCTAGATAGGCAGCATCTTCATAGTCCTCACTATATTTAGTACAGTCATGCACATGTTAGGAACATGAATACTTGTGACATTTGATTTTGCAGATTCAAAACTGTCACAGAACCCTTGCTTTCTATCATCCCTGAAATTCATGGCAGCATGGTGATAACATTTGGCCGGGTTGTATCCACTGATCTGAGCAATTTCATGAATTTTCCCCCTCTATCATGGCTTTCTTTAGGGTTCCATGAACCCAGAGTCATCCAGAATAGGAAATCATGGAGGAAATCACATCCTGCGTTTCCACCCAACCTCTCTTTATATTCCTAAGTTTAGTTTCAAGTAAATGAGTTTCCAATGTATATTGGAGGTAACATTCAATAAGGAAAATAGTTAAAAAGAAATATGTTGAAAGTGAGGAGGAGTAGTCCAATTACTTTACACTGGAGATAACCGGACATTTTATGAGACTGTTACTTTAAAAGTCTCAAATAATTTTAGTGTTCACAAAAAGAATCACTTCTCTTTGCTACCTATTTCTTTGGGCAAGGAGACCTGGACAATTTTGAATTCACAGTGCCCTTGGGAAAATCCTGCCTCAAATTCACTATGGATTTTTTATTTAGTTGCTAGGATGTTGAGTTCCTCCTAGGTGTGATCCAAGGTTATACCATTACCAGTGAACATAGTGACAACTAGAGTTCTTTCAGATGGTATATGGTTTGGTGGGCAGGTAGATAGAAGAAGAACGGAACAGGTTAATAGACAGGTAAATGGAAGTGCTTAAATAGATTAAAAGACAGGTAAATAGTTAGCACTGGAAAGAATGGCTCAGTAGGTAAATGATGGAGATTGGTGTTGGCATCTTAGAAATGGCATCCTTTCCTTGCCTGAATTCTGAATCTATTGTGAAATAATACAAAACAGTGAGCCTTTATTATTGATAAGGGGTAGGCTGGATGATGTAGTTTGTAACATTAGTCAAGAGGGTTTCCTGATACCAAATTTCAGAATTAGCAGAGATAACCACCCAGCCACAGGCAATGCTCTATGAGATTAGGCCTCTCCCTATGGGCTAAGTTGAGAGTTCTTCCATTATAAGAGCAAAAGAACAAAAGGTGGATGTAGCTTATTCCCAAGAAGAAGGGAGGAGGCTATTCAAATCCAATATTTGCTCCCAAACTCATTAGCCATGTCACTCCACTTCCCCTGGCGAGGCGCAGTAAAGGGCAGAGAGAGGCCAAGAGCATTACAGTGATGGCCAATCCTCCACAGGAAAGGAAACATCAGGAATGGAGAAGAAGCATTTCACACCCTGCTTCACTAAAATGTGGGCTTTTAGAAAGAAAATTAGTTGTTATAAAAATGATCCAAAATATTAGCCACTTTTATTTTATGTGAGAAATACTCTTAGCAAGATCCACAGCATGGTATTACTTCAACCTATAATTACTTATCTGAATCCAGTTAGCTCAGTAATTCAGAGCTGTATGCTACAGTGATGAAATAAGAAAGTCCTGGTCACATTAAAATATTCTCTATGGTATAAAAACCACATTGGGTTAACACTAGGTAATTTTAGCACATACATAATGACTTATTTTGACTATCTCAATAAGAGATCCAAGACCCAGAGTGGAAATAACATGTCAATATGCATAAAAAGTGACTGCCAGTGATAATGGATTCCAAATATCTAAGAAACTTGCATAATTAATAGCTGAATTCCTCTGAGACTGATCTTTTACTGACAAGTACATGGGTAGGACAGGTTGTCCCTTGGATTTTATAACAGTCACCTATCCCAGAGGTTGATAGGAAATTAATATTTTTCAGTATACTACAGAGCAGCCACACCAAGAAGACAAAACTTAGTAACCTTGTCTATCAATCATTATTTATAGATGGACAAACTCAATATTGGGTTTAGAATTATGAAAGAGGAAGTTAGAAAGACTTGCAAACAACACAATGAAGATTTAATAATATTGCATGAATTATGAGTCAATCTCTATCAGCACTTTTAGGATGAGTTCTGGCTGGAAGCTATTACTTTGAACATGGTTATTTTCAAATTTTAAATCAAAAACATATTTCCTTAATCATCACACACAATTATCATTTACATTATTTCTCTGCAGGTTTAAAAAACTGCATGCAATGTAAACATAATTTGGCTAGAGACAAAACTGATATTGATATCAGGCAGAGACTAGTCTATAGTATAGAACACACATATTACGTGCCCTGCTTTTGATCCTCTCCACAATGACTAGGCCTCTTCCCTCTTAGATTAAGTCAAATATCCAAATGAAACAAATGGAAAATATTACTAGGAGCTTTCTTTTAATTACTACAGAAGCTACAATAAAGAAAACCCACTGATGAGAAAAGTAATTAACAGCATCGCTATTAGATGAAATGGAGTTATACTCTCCATTTCTCTAACACCCATGAGGAAATCCAACAGCATAGAAACAAATAATATAGCAAAAAAATGTTAGTTTAATGTTGGTAATTAACAGCTGATTTTAACATTTTAAAACATTAATTACCTTCTAGAGTTTCTGGTACAATCAAATCAAAACTGAATATAAAGGGCATTTACATGAAAGCAAATGTTGCTGTCTTTCCATGCGGTTAGATACGTAGTTTTCTGGGTGCTGTGATTTGTTGAGTCTGATAAATATATTTCCTCTGCTGATGACTGAAATTCCACTCTTTCTGTGGTTTTTAGAACTCCTTCTTTGGCTTTTTACTTCCCATTAGTCTATAAAGGCAACCAATATTTATTGAACACTGACTGTTCCAGACAGTGTACAGGTTGCTGGGGTTACAAAGATAAATAAAAGCCATTCTCCACCCTCAGGTAGTAAAAATACTCCTCAGAGGAGTATCATTAAATTCCTCACACCTATGTGAGAATTAGTTTTATCGATCCCTTCCTGCAAGAGATACTGAGGGATAAAAAGGGAAAAGAAGGATTTTAAAGGGAGTTTGGAATGCACTTCTACTAGAATTAGTGCATGTCTTTCCTCTGAGTCATTAATCCCTTTCATTTTACCAGGAAGACGTTCTAAACACATTAAATAAAACAGCAATTATGTAAAATCACTACTTGCTCCAATAATATAAAATACTATTTCTTTCAACTACCAGATGGAAACAAGTTCTATGACCACATTTCACTTATTAATAAAAATGGGTTTCAAGTACAGTGAAGAAAGCCCATTTTAGAGGCAGAAAGGCCTAGGTTTCAATCCTAACTCTGCCACTTACTACTGGTATGATCTGAACAGCTTAATGGCCCTGAACCTCTGTTTCTTCATCTCTAAAATGAGAATAGTAGTAAATAATGTATGCAAAGCAATAAGCATGGTGCCTGGCTCGTATAGGTTTTCGTAAATACTGTGTCCTTTTCCCCGCACTAATAGTATACAACTGCTGTTCTCACGGTGTGGTCTGGGGACTTTTGTGGGTCTTCAATACCTTTTCTGTGATATCAAAACTATTTTCATAATAATACTAAAATAGTATTTGCCTTTTCCACTCTCGTCCTCATAGAAGTTTACAGTGGAGTGGATTATCACAACAGACTGAATGCTGAAGCAGATATGAGAATCTAGCTGTCTTCTATTAAGCCAGCTATTTAAAATATTTTTAATGTAAAATAATGTCACTCTTCTCACTTTTCACTCTATTTTTTAAATGTAGCTACTTTTTACAACTATATGTTATTATGTTAACATATAACAGGTTTATTATTGTTCATTGTAAATGAATTAAGAGGTAAATATTTTAACCTTTCTCCATTTCAATTTCTAATATTGTAAATGTTGATGGATATAATTCACACAAACAAAGTTCTTTGAGGACTCATGTTTTAGAACTACTGGTGATAGATCATTGAAATCCATAGCACGCCCTCAAATCTAATTTGAGGCCTTGGTTTTCCTATATTAACCTCTATGCTTTCCATAATTAATATATATCAACAGATTTAAGGTTTACCCCATTCTTATTTTGGCTTCCGCCAGTCTTTGTTAGAAGTGTGGATATGCCAGGAGCCAATGAAGACGTGGGCAAGAAGAGAAGCAAAGGGTCTGGAAATTTCACCAAATGATTAATTGTCTCTAATTATTAGCTGTAATGATTTATTTAATAGCTTATAGTGTTTTATTAAAGGGAGATTTATTAAGATTCAGTGAAATTCACCCTTTTGGTGTACTGTTCTATGAATTTTAACAACTGTACACAGATGTGTAACCATAACCGCAATCAAAAAAGTTCCCTTTGTAGTTAGCCCTTCCTCCTTCCCCAGCCACTGGCAATCACTGATCTATGTTCTTACAGTTTTTCCTTTTCCATAATGTAATATAAATGCAATCATATAGTATGTAGCCTTTTGAGTCTTCTTTCACATAGCAACACAAATATGAGATTTATCCATGTTATTGCATAATAATAGCTTATTCCTGTTATTGTTGAATTATATTCTATTGTATGAATGGGTGAACGAGTTTGTTTCTCCGTTCTCTAGTTGGTGGATATTTGGGCTGTTTCCAGTTTTGGCGATTACGAATAGAGCTGCTATAAACAGTTTCATGCAGGTTTTTGTATGGACATATGTTTCCCTTTCCCTTAGGTAAACACCTATTCAGAAATATACAGACTGTTTTCTAAAGTGGCTGTACCAATGACTTTTCCATCAAGCATATCACTGCTAAAAATTTTAAGACTTCAGTAATAAAAAAGTTTCTCTCCTATTGGAGAGCTGTGTTTGTAAACAGTAAAAGACAAACATCGGGGAATATGAATGCATTCAGCTTCTCATCTTAAAATGAATTCTGAGAAATTAAATTAAAATTCCCATATATTGTCCTGCTTTCCAGCTTTTGTTCAACACAGATATTTTGTTTACATTTGATTATCCATTAGAGAATATTAGCTTATGCATTTTGAATAGTGCTGTCATAACAAAATTCATAAAACATTTGATGTCTCACTTTTGTCTGGCATCCACCATAAAATATAAAACAAAACCTGAGGCAGAACATTCCCTCTCACCTCCGAAAAAGGGAGTGAATACAGGAGAGGTATTTCTTATTTAAAATCATGAGCCTAACAATGTAGCCTTATCCATGATTTTCAGTAAAACATTAATGAGCCAGTTAGAATCAATGCTCAGATAGCAGAACGGTAGTTTTCTTTGCTCTTACAACCACACAAAGCCAAAGGAGATTATTTCCAGGATAGGAGATTACTTCCAGGATAGGAGACCTGAGAAAGCCAAAATTTTCAGGATTCAGTTTTTTTTTTTTAATCAGTAGCTAAAATTTGTACCTTCTTACATGCTCTTAGAGGAGAGATACTCAGAAACTCATAAGCTGCCTTGAATTGTAGGTACCATTTCACATGCCTCTAGACCTCTAGTTTCTGTATTAAAATATTAGATTGCAAGAGGTACTACAGGACATACAGTATTCAATCATGTGGCTCTTTTTGTAAATGGTGGTCACAAATGGCTGCAGATCACTTAATACATAAGTGAAATTGTCTTTTGAATACCCATACTAAGGTTCTAATCACTTGGTTTTAAGTTAACGATCAGTGTTCAAGTGAGTGCATTTAGGTATATTAAATGAAATCTGAACTCTGATAATATGTGTATAGAGGAAATTCCTGCTTTAAAACATTTGATTATAAATTTATACTGTTTAGTTGCTTTGGCAGATGTAAATCTGTCTTCAAAATTTGAAAAGCTCTGGCATTATTCATTCTGAAAATACTGCTGAGCTTTGAACGCTTTGAGCCAAGATTCAGAAGGCTATCCTCATTCATTTTGTATGGCATATCAGTTAAGGTAACAGAGGAAATGAGGCAGGGAGGTTTTGATGACCACTAGGGCTAAAACCAAATTGCAGAGTATGGTTTTGACCCTTCTCACCTTCTTTTTTGATCCCCACTCTCACTTCCAGTTAGCCTCTCTTCACCACTATCCAGGGCCATTGTATTATCCTGTGGCCTCTGTAAGTTCAAAGCAACCCAAGATGCCCTCCTCAAAAGTGATCTATACTGACAGAGAATGACAAATACTGTATGATAGCACTTATATGTGGAATCTAAAAAATAAAACTAACTGATGAATATAATAAAAAAGAAACAGACTTACAGATAGGGAGAACAAACTAGTGGCTTCCAGTGGGGAGAGAGAAGGGGGGAGGGACAAGATAGGGGTAGGCAATTAAGAGTTACAAACTACTATGTATAAAATAAATAAGCTACAATAATATATTGTACAACACAGGGAAAATAGCCAATATTTTATGATAACTATAAATGGAGTACAACCTTTAAAAATTGTGACTCACTATGTTGTACAACTGTAACATATAATATTGTACATCAACTATAATTCAATAAAAAGTGATTTATACTAAAAATAATCTTTCTCACTCTTCCCTCTCCCTAAGATCTTATTCTCTTAGCCGACTAGCCAAAAGGAAATAATTCTGGTCACTGAATAAAATAATTCATATCAATTAAAGTATGAATAATTGACAGATCCAAACTTCCTGTGCTAGCTATTTTCCATTGTCCCCCCAGATCCATTTCATCCCTTCTCCATCCTGCTCTGTCGCCTGAGAAACTGAGCTTTATGGGCTGCATCAACAGGTCATCTTGTCCTCTGCCTTCTCATTAGGTTTGGCCAATGGGAAATACTGGCAGATGACTTAAGGACACCATAGTGAGATCAGGATATTTATTTCCCAAGTTCCTTCTCTGCTGCATCACCATGGGTTGTCTAAGTCAATTGAACAAAGGCCATACCTTCTGTCAGGCGGTCCTCTTATACAGCTTTTAATGGCAATTTTGCAGTCCCTTTGCTCCTTTGGGCCTCTAGGCTCCCCACTGTTTCTAGTCATAGGATCTTGCATCATCCTTTGTTGGATTCTCCTAACCCTGCCCACACATTTGCTAATAACACCTTTAATAAGTTCTCAGCTACACCATTTAAGTATGTCATCTCTTTCCTACTGGGACACTGACTTGGTCCCCAGGTAATTTACCTTCCTTTCCTCCTGCCCTGCCCTTCTTCTCACAAATGTAAATTAGACATCCCAATTCTGAAAGGTTATACAACCTATAAGATATGGAAAGAAGCCTCTGCTTCTGGACATGTTGATATGTACACTCTTCTTAAAGATTCAAGGAGCATCTCTGAATGTCTATAGAAATAATGAAGAAAGAAGCATGTAATGATAGTTAACATATTTTGAGTACTTGCTATGCCCCAAGCAATTTCTATGAATTACACCAGTTAACCCTCATAATGATCCAATATTTGTTATCCTCATTTTCATTTTCAGAATTTAATTATGATATGTCTTGGCATAGATCTCCCTGGGTTCATCTGGGCTGGGGTTTATGCCGCTTCTTGAACCTATAAATTTGTGTGTTTTGCCAAATTTGGGAAGTTTTAAGTCATTAATTTTTCAAATACTCTTTCAGTCCCACTCTTTCTTCTCCTTCTGGAACTCCAATGATACTAATGTTGGATCTTTTGTTATTGCTGTACAGGTCCCAGACAGAGGCTCTGTTTCTTTCTTTTCTTTTTTTTTTTCCAGATTACTTTCTCTCTGTTGTTCAGATTAGGTCATTTATATCAATCTATCTTCAAGTTAATTGATTCTGTCCTCTGTCATCTTCACTCTACTAATGAGCTTATCCAGTGAGTTTATTCCTTTTGAGAGAGGGGGGAATCTCAGGCTCAGGAGATCAAAGGGCTACAGACATGGCCACATTTTGTGGTGCAGCCCCTCTTGCTGGTGCCATTCATCTGCCCAGCTGTCTCTGGGCAGTAGAAGGAATTCTCTGGCCTGCAGGGACATAAAGGCATCCTAAGCCAGGCCACTTTCTAATGTAGGCCCCTCTTGTTGGTGCCTGCCACTCCATTATTTCTCAGTGGAGGAGCAGAATCTCAGGCCCAATCTCATGAAGAATAGCACATCACCAGGCTGCTTATTGTCAGCAGGACTTTCAATCAATCAACCCTCATTGCCTTCTGGGCTTGCCTGGTCCTACTGGTGGGACTTGTGTAATCAGAAGAATAAGCCTACCTAGGCCCCCTTCTGTATCTAGGGTGGAGGGCCAGAAATTCTGAACCTGGGTAACTTTCTTTTGTTGGGTGGTTCTACACACTGCCATTATGTTGTTCCTCTATTCCTTAGGTCCTAAACCAGTTCACTTACCCCTTACTACTATTCAGAATTATCTTCTTGCATTATTTCCTGGATTTAGTGTTATATTTAATAGGGAGGCGAAGAAAGAGACAAGTCCCTTCTTGTCTCTGTATTTAATAGGAAGGAGAGGGAGAGACAAGTCCATGTTATCTTGTCTATACCATAGATCCTCTTTCTAATTTTACAGATGAGGAGACTGTATCAGAAATGTTGAGGTATTTGTCAAAGATTGTAAGCTAGTGAATGGCTGAAGTGGGGCTCAAATCAAGGCAGTGTTTTTCCAAAGTCCATCTACTCACCGTCAGGTTTGGGGAAATTCATCAAATAATAGAGGCATTGAGACTAAAATATCTTTCATTGTACATAGAGCTAGTGAGCCCTGTATACGACTGCTTATCTACAGTATGATCTAGGGCATAGTTTTAGTTCCTTCCAAGGATTTGATTCATAAAGAGAAGAATTTGAAGGCATAGAGTTGAGACATACTGACCTTCATTTAACTGAACCATTTCTTTCCTTCCAATGTGCACTCTATTTGAAAGAATGAAGACTGGACCACTTGATAACTAAAACCCCAGTAGCTGAATAAAAAATTCTGAAGGAACAAGCATGACCCATTCTTGCCACCTAAGAATTTGGGAAAAGACAATTTTATTAGGTTTCTTCACTTCTGGACCAGGAAGGCATTTTGCTTGAGGGCTTCTGAGTATTGGAGACCACTTCTTATTTCCAGGAGTATTTATTGGCATTCACTAAAAGCAATGAGAGATTATCAGATATTCTACATAACAATCTGGTTATCTATTCTTATACCTTTTTACAATTCCTTACATAAATTACATAGCAAGGAAGTAATTCACTTGATCCCAGCCCTATTCACAAAAATGCAATTCACTTTATAGAAGCACAAATTGCCAGCAATGCTATAAATCACATGATCAAGTTCACACTCACCCACTTTCATCCATGTGCTATGGGGTGGTTCCCTCATATTAACTGGTTTTAAGGCTATCAGCACTTCCATCTCAAGCTCAGAGTGCTAGTGTTTACTAGAGATTGGATCAAGGAGAAAAATAGGTCATAGGATTCAATACAGGTTCCAAATCTCAAAGGATCAGGCAATTTCAAGACTAAGCACATAACTTCACAAATAAACAGGTTCCATGGCTTTCAGATTATGAGTCATTATCCCATAATTTAAACCTGATGATAATATTCCTGTATTGAAAACTACCCAAAAAAGTATCTTTATGATCATTCCATTTTTCTGCTTCCTCTATATGAAGTGGCCTTCTCCAATCAAATATAAAATCTATGTTTGATTTATAATTTCTTCTTTTTTTCCTCTTTAATGTTGCTAAAATGTGAGGCCACAAAATTTTAATTTGGCTCTGTAATGATAATGTACAGCATTTTCCAAGTGCACCCACCTACCCATTATCTTTATCTTCTCTTTCCCTCTACCCTAGTCAACAAAAAAAACCTTCATCAGGCAAAAGAACAAAACTTTAACCCCTCATGCATATCAACTCATGCAAATAGATCCTCTCAAAGGTATCTGGTTCTATAAACACTGGTTTTGTAGCACTCATTGGTTCCTACAAACTATAATCCAAATCAGGTACAAATAGAACACTCAGCCTCATTTATAATAATGAGAAAACTGGAAATAACCTGAATTATCCAACCATAGGGGAAAGTTCAAATAAATTATGCTGTATTATATAGTTGAATAATATACAGCATTTGAAAGGAAAATGGTACTAAAAGGGACCAGGGAGAAGCAGCTGATTTTGGAGATGGGGCACGGTAGGCACAAGGGGAGCCTGATATACATTGTTATGCCAGAAAGTAAGGAAGTGTTTCAGAAAAATGAAAGGAGTATTGTCAAAAGTACATAGGAGCCAACCTGAAGGAGCTACCACTGGCCAAGTCTAGAACAAAATTAGGATTAAAAAAGAAGAGACAGTGATTAATTATAAAACATTGAAAAATAAGAATCTATAAATTCATACTGATTACTAGATAGATAAATAAATAAATTGGGGAGGAAGGAGGTCTCTTGTTTACCTAGAATGCTGAGTCCCAACTGGTAAATGTGAAGGGAGTGATGAGTTGGAAAATTATCATTTTGCAATCAATGTTATATTTCCTAAAGTTGGAAAGTGTACTTTTATGTAAGATAATACACCCATTCTTAAGAAGCACACTCTGAATTATTTTAGGAGTAAAGGGCTGTAGTGCAACTTACTTTAAAATAGTACCAAAATTTTAAAAATATAGAAAGAGTGTGCACAAATGATAGAATAAGTGGAATAAATTGTTAAAAATAAATGAATCTCTACTTGATTAAAGAAAAAGAATGAATTAAAACTCTATGCATTGCCATGGAAAGATGTTCACCATATATTTTAAGGGAAGTAAAGCAGTTTGTGATATATAACTAGTATCCCATTTTGTAAAGAAAAAAGTATGTATATATAAGTTCACGTATGCATAGAAAAATACATGGAAAGATATATAGAAAACAACGAATGAAGTTTCCCTTTGAAAGGTGAAAATAGTGGAGACTTTAATGTTTTACTTTATACATTTTTGTACTGCTTGTATTTTTACAATGAACTTGAATTACTTTCATGAATATTAAAAATATTTTCCACATAAAAGAATTCACATGGGTAGACATCTTCTGAATTCCAAGAGAAAGAACAAATCATTCACAATGAAGTTTGACTAGAATATAAGTTGTTAAATTCAGTTTTAAAACGCACACACAATATAGAGAAGTATAACATAGATATTCAAGTAATCAGTGATAAAAATGTAAATATCAAGTGGCAGCCAGATCTTTCAGCAAAATAAATCCAAACCAAATCTAAAGTGAGTTATTTTTCTACTAAACATGTTGTGAGTGTGTTAAGGACCTCTGTGAAGAAAACCACAAAATGCACTAAGAAACAGAAAAGACATAAAAGAAGACTGAAATGAATGGAGAAACACCATGTTTCTCAATGGAAAGACTTAATAATGTAAAGATGTGACCACTCTCCTTCCCTTGAAGCACATTCTTCTCTTGGTATTTATGCTATAATCTTCTGTTTTGGTTTCCACCTTACTGCCTGCTCCTTTTCAGTCTCCTTTCCTGGGTTCTCCTTCTCCCAGGAACCTCTGAAATACTTAGTCCTTAACCATCTTCTCCTCTCTATTTGCATTCTCCCTAAATCAACTCACTTTTTCCCGTGACTTCAAATACTATCTACACGTTGATGACTCAGCACTGACCTCTCCTCTGACCACCAGCATCATATATCCAACTGTCTACTTGACAATGTCACACTGATGAGTCTTAGGCATATCAAACTTCAAAGGCATAAAGCAGAATCCTCGATTTCGAATTTCAGCTTGAGACACATCCTCTAGATCTTCATAAGGCTTCTTCTCATCATTTAGGTCTTGGTTCAAATGTCAACTCCCCAGGCCACCTGATCTAAAATATTCCTCTCCATTTGCTGAAACAGATATTTATGTCACATTATCTTGTTTAAATGTCTTTATGACATTCATTACTATCTGAACTTATCTTATTTGTCTATATACTTAGTTGTTTATTACCTATCTCCTCACTACCACCACTGACAAAAATGTAAGCTCCTCAACAGCAATGATCTTGTCTGACTTGTTTACTGACTTGTTCATTTATCTCCAACATATATCATAGTGCTTGACATATAGTAGGTGCTCAATGAATACTCATGGAATGAGTAAATAAAGAAAAAATAATATATACATTTTAAATCATTTCATTTCAATCAAATTCCAGTTGTATTTGGGGAAAGGAGTCCTCAACAAAGAAATTATTCAGTGGTTTTGGAAAAAATAAGCATAATGGAATAGTGAAGAAATTTTTGAGAAAAAAAGTCAAGGAGAGGAATTTGCCATTGTAGGTATTTTTTAAGTGCTAAAAATTGAACAATGAATATTTAAAGTAGTGTAGTACTGTTGAGGAATTGAAGTGGTAGATCTGAGAATAGAAATTGCAGACCAGAGCCAAATACATATAAACATTTAATATATGACAAAGGCAGCATTTTTCATGAACCACTGCCAGTAGTGAATGGTAAATTATTCAATAAATAATGTGGAGATAACTAGCTAAGTCTCCCTTTCTCCTGTGTACTACAACCTCCCTTGAGTGTTACCAGTTTCTTGTGTATCCTGCCAGAGGTAATCTCTGCACTTTCAAAGACTTTATACATTCCTTTCTTTCCCTACAAATGGTAGCATACCACCACACTACTCTGCACCATGCTTTTTTCACTTAAAAAATATCTTGTATATCTCTCCATATAACTTCATGTTGAGCTGCCATATTCTTTTTTAATAACTGCATAATATTTCATTAAATAGGCTAAATAGGAACACCATAATTTAACTAGCTCTCTGTGATGGTTATTTCCAAACTTTTGAAAGTATAAGCAAGGCTGCAATAATTATTTCACTCAAATATGACTATATTTGTGGGATAAATATTTAGGAGTGGAGTTTCTGACTCAAAGAATTTGTCCCTTCTGATTTTTGATAGATTATTTTCAAAATGTCCTTTATAGAGGGACTGCCAATGTGTTTTTCCAGTTTTATTGACATATAACATTGTGTAAGTTTAAGATGTACAACATAATGATTTAATATATGTATATATTATGAAATGATTACCACAGTAACTTTAGGTAATATTCATCGCCTTACATTCTTGTGAGGAAAACTTTTAAGATCTACTTTCTTATTAACTTTCAAATATACAAGACTGTATTGTTAATTATAGTCACCATGTTGTAGATTACATCCCCAGTATTTATTTATCTTGTAACTAGAAGTTTGTCTCTTTTGACTGCTTTCACCCATTTCCCCAACCCCTGCTCCTTGCCTCTGGTGACTACCAATTTGTTCTCTGTTTCAATGAGTTCATTTTTTTTTTTTTTTTTAGATTCCACATATAAGTGAGATCATATAGTATTTGTCTTTCTCTGTCTGACTTATTTCACTGAGGATGTACCAATTTAAACTCATACCAGCAATGCTTGAAAGTGCCTGATTCTCTCAGCTATTCCCAATACAGAGTACTATAAACTTTCTTTTTTTTTTAACATTTTTTATTGAGTTATAGTCATTTTACAATGTTGTGTCAAATTCCAGTGTTCAGCACAATTTTTCAGTTATACATGAGTGTATATATATATTCATTGTCACATTTTTTTCTCTGTGAGCTACCATAAGATCTTGTATATATTTCCCTGTGCTATGCAGTATAATCTTGTTTATCCTACAATTTTGAAATCCCAGTCTGTCCCGTCCCAGCCCCTGCCCCTGCCCCCTTGGCAACCACAAGTTTGTATTCTATGTCTATGAGTCTGTTTCTGTTTTATATTTATGTTTTGTTTGTTTGTTTGTTTGTTTGTTTTTAGATTCCACATATGAGTGATCTCATATGGTATTTTTCTTTCTCTTTCTGGCTTACTTCACTTAGAATGACATTCTCCAGGAACATCTATGTTGCTGCAAATGGCATTATGTTGTTGGTTTTTATGGCTGAGTAGTATTCCATTGTATAAATATACCACCTCTTCTTTATCCAGTCGTCTGTCAATGGACATTTAGGCTGTTTCCATGTCTTGGCTATTGTAAATAGTGCTGCTCACAGTAATATAAACTTTCTGATTGTTGCCAATCTAATAGGTGAAAAATGTTATCTCAAACTTGTTTCATTTGCATTTCTTTTATAATAAGTGAGTTTGATATGTTCTCATATGTTTATAAGCCATAATTTTTATTTTCTTTTACACTAATTGTCAGTTGTATCTTTTCCTATTTTCTCTAGCATACTTTTGGTCTGTTCATCTATTGATTTACAGGAATTATTTATATAGTAAAAAAAAAAGTTGGCTCATAAATTGGGGAAAAAAATTCCTACCCAAAGCCATAAGCCAAAATGAATTCTGTACGGATTTAAAATGTGAACATAAAAGAAGAAAGAATAGGATACTGGTGAATATATACATAATCTCATGATGAGAGACTTTCCAATATGAACTTAAAGGTATAATTCATAAGGGCAACTATATACATATATATTTATTGATATGAAAAAAAGATTCACAATAAATAAAGTAAAAAATTTATGCACATTATGATCACATTTGTACTGAAGAATTCTTGGAAGATATACACCAAAATATCAGCAATAGTTGACTCTGGATGGTGAAATTTTACATGCTTTTCTTTACCTTTTGTTCATATATATTTCTTAATTTTATAGAATGATAATATACAATGTGTGTAATGAAATTTATACTATATTAGTGCACAAAGTATTTTTACAAATCAATATGAAAAGACAACAATGCTGGGGAAAGTGGGCTAAAGGCATAAACAGGCAATTTATCAAGTAAACAGTGCTATAGCCAACAATAGGATAAAAAGTGCTAGACATCCAGCAATTAAATTAGTGTAAACAAAAACAATACCCTTTTTCACTTATCAGATCAGCAAAAATAATCAAGTGAATATGAAATAGCACTCCTCTAACAAATGTAGCTGTTTCTAATAGTGCAGGCATTTTGAAGGGCTTTTTGTCAGTAAAGATCAAAAATTTTTTAAACGTGCATCCTTTCATCCAAGAATTACACTTCTATAAAGTGATCAGACAAGAGTGAAAAGATATATGTTTAAGAATGTTCAGCAAAGTGCTATTTAAAGACAAGATACAATAAACCTCCTAGAGAAAAACATAGGCAAAACTTTATCTGACATACATCTCAAAAATTTTCTCCTAGAAGAAATAAAAGCAAGAATAAACAAATGGGACCTAATGAAACTTACAAGCTTCTGCACAGCAAAGGAAACCAGAAGTAAAACAAGAAGACAACCTATAGAATGGGAGAAAATTTTTGCAAATGAAACCAACAAAGGCTTGATCTCCAGAATATATAAGCAGCTCATAGGACTCAATAAGAAAAAAATAAACAACCCAATCCAAAAATGGGCAGAAGACCTAAACAAGCAATTCTCCAAGGAAGACATACAAATGATCAAAAGGCACATGAAAAAATGTTCAATATCACTAATTATCAGAGAAGTGCAAATCAAAACTACAATGAGGTATCAACTCACACCAGTCAGAATGGCCGTCATTCAAAAATCCACAAATGACAAATGCTGGAGAGGCTGTGGAGAAAGGGGAACCCTCCTACACTGCTGGCGGGAATGCAGTTTGGTGCAGCCACTATGGAAAACAGTGTGGAGATTCCTCAAAAGACTAGGAATAGACTTACCGTATGACCCAGGAATCCCACTCCTGGGCTTGTATCCAGAAGGAACCCTACTTCAGGATGACACCTACACCCCAATGTTCATAGCAGCACTATTTACAATAGCCAAGACATGGAAACAGCCTAAATGTCCATCAACAGGTGACTGGATAAAAAAGAAGTGGTATATGTATACAATGTAATACTACTCAGCCATAAAAACTGACAACATAACGCCATTTGCAGCAACATGGATGCTCCTGGAGAATGTCATTCTAAGTGAAGTAAGCCAGAAAGAGAAAGAAAAATACCATATGAGATTGCTCATATGTGGAATCTAAACAAACAAAAATAAAAACAAACAAACAAACAAAAACAAAGCGTAAATACAGGACAGAAATAGACTAATAGACAGAGAATACAGACTTGTGGTTGCCAGGGGGCGGAGGGTGGGAAGGGATAGACTGGGATTTCAAAATTGTAGAATAGATAAACAAGATTATACTGTATAGCACAGGGAAATATACACAAAATGTTATGGTAGCTCACAGAGAAAAAAATGTGACAATGAGTGTGTATATGTCCATGTATGACTGAAAAATTGTGCTGAACACTGGAATTTGACACAACACTGTAAAATGATTATAAATCAATAAAAAATGTTAAAGTAAATAAATAAACCTTAAAAAAAATGTTCAGCAAAGTGCTATTTATAATAGTAAGATATTAGATATGATCTCAGTGTTATTTGACTACATTATGTAAATCTATATTATAATGGAATGGTATGCAACCATTAAAATTCTCATTTTTGTATTGACAGAGAGAGAGAGGGAAAGAGTTACAATATATTTTTAAGTAACAAAAAAAAGTTGATTACATATATGCTACAACATGGATGAACCTTGACAACATTATGCTCAGTGAAATAAGTCATAGGCAAAAGGAAAAATATTGTATGATTCCATTTATATGAGGTATCTAAAATTGGCAAGTTTATAGAGACAAAAAGTAGAATAGAGGTAACCCAAATTTGGGTAGAGATAGGAATGGGGAGTTATTTAACTTGTACAGAGTTTCTGTTGGGGACGATGAAAAAGTACTGGAAATGGATAGTGGTTATGGTTACACAACATTGTGAATATACCTAATGCCACTAAATTGTACACATAAAAATAGTTAATACAGTGAATTTTGTGTTATGTATATTTTACCACAAGTTTAAAAAGCAGATTGCAAATAACTATGTATAAAATGATCCCATTTTGTGCTTACCATAGGTGTATATAGTCACTAAAATACCCAGTTGATTTAGCACAGCAATGTAAACAGTATTTTGGAAATAGATTCTCCACTGTGTGTTTATAGATACTTTATTAACTTATATAAGTCTTTCAAAGTTAAGTCTTAAGGTTTTATTTCTTTTACTCTAAAATTTTCAAGACAGGAAGATTTTAGTATAGATCTTTATTGTTACTTGAGCTCACCTCCATTTACTTGATTTCTGTGTTTTGCTTTTAAATAAGTATCTCCAATTTTTTTTAATTAGTTAACAGATAAATATTTATGACCGTTTTTGTTTCTAAATTAGATGTTTCATTGACTTGAAAATGATACTTATACCAATCCACTGCAAATTAAAGTTTAGTAGAGATGGGAGCATATACTGTGTCATTCATTCAGTCAGTCAATAGTATTTATTGAATATCTAATACAGCAGTGAACAAAACAGATTTAATGTCTGCTTTCATGAAAAAGTGAAACATAGCTGAGACTGGAAAAATGATCAGGAGTTATAATAGTTAGGTTGACAACTGGTGGGAACATTACTCCAGGAAGAGTGACTAGTATCTGCAAATTTCCAGAAGCAAGAAAAAGCTTGAAATGATTCAATACCTAGTAGTGAGTGAGGAAGACTATAGCTAGAGTATAGGAAGGGAGTAAGGAGAAAAAAATGAAGGAAAATGAAGATGGAGAGACTACAGCCAGATCTTGCAGGGCCTTGTAGACATAATAATACTCTTATACAAAATTAGAAGCCATTGCAGGGGATGACATAAACAATCATACCTTTTTAAAAGGTCATTTTCCAAAACTTCCTTTGCTATAATTATAGCCAGTGATTTTTGTAGGGGTATTCAAAAGTTTTCAAGGCTTATCCACACACATTATCCTTCCACATCCTGTTGGGTAGATATCATTTTCTTCATTTTACTTAGGAAGAAACCTAAGTTTACAAAATGTTAAGTGAACTCACTAAGATCATATAGCTAAGAGGCACAATCAGTACTCTAGTTGAGGTCTTCTGACTTCAAATCTTATGCTCTCTATTGCCCTATTTTGGTACCAATCATATCACTGGTATTCAACTATCCATATTATCTTTTCATTAGCTTTGAAACTTTACTCTTAAAGGCAAGATAAGACAAGTCTTTGAGATCCACTTAATACTTTTTACTAGGAAAATAAAATCCCATCGATCTGGAGAAAAAGTTGAGTGTTCCACTTACGGGAAACCATGCTAGTAGTGGATTATTTGTACAAGATGAACTGCACTTAATATAGCTAATGGTGTTTTCCAGAAGTTTGATTATGGGACATGAAAAATATAATAAAACCAAATAGAAAAAGATTAAGGCAGATGCACATCAAATAGGGTACAATAGTTAAAGCAAGTAAACACTGCAAAATAGAAAGCACTTACCAGTAACTCAGATGTAACCAATTATTAGAGAATGCTTTCCATAGAAATAGTATTAATAGTAACTATGGCTAAACAAAAAGACACAGCTTCAAAAGCATACACAAAACTATGTAGCATGATTTGGGTACATACAGATAAGTACTATTTATCAGCAAGGCTGTATCTATTGATAAGTGCACAACAAATGAACTAAAGCCTAGCCAATCCATTTATTTTGGTTATCCTCATGACTGATGTGGAGAGCCAGATGACTGAGTGAACCAGAGCAATTAGCATCAATCTTGAGGATGATCAAAATGAACAAAGTGTTTATCTAACTCAACAAGTCAATAAGTCTAGTGAACAAGTGCTTATAGAGCACTGGCTATATGTCCAGAAATGTTCCAGATTTCTGTGGGGGCTAGAGTTAGAAGATGTACTCTGCCCTAAGTGAATTTATAATTTTTGGGGGGTTACAAGTTCTAAATATATAAACTATCAAAGCAGTATAAACACAAGTATAGAGTACACAATATTGTACATGCTATATGGCTTCAGGGATCAGTATGAGCCATAGTGAGCAAAATTAATTTGGACATCAAAGAAAAGATAAGATTTGAATTGTTGAGGAGAAAGAGAGGAAAACTGTAGCATACATTTGCTGAGTGCCTCCCCCAAAAATCTTTTTCTCCCTTCTTGCAATAGTGCTGAATTCTTGTTTGGGAAACCATTCCATCAGCAACTCTCAGCCAAGTGCTTTAAGCAGAGTTGATTCTTGCTCCAGGTGTGTATCATAATTGTATTAAGTCACTCAGGATATTCTATCCTCCTGGCATTAGTGACTGCCTTAGGGATGGGCAAGTAACCCAAACCTAAATGAATTACTGCATCTTATTCCTCTGGGCCCAGTAATTAATATAAAAGTAGATACTTAAAGGCTCCTAACAGGGTAAACTTCTGTACATTTTCTGAGAATGCTGGGATACAGATTTCTCCTCTACTGGGTAGTATATTATGAAGATTTGAAGCTTCTAGCCATTTAAAACCATACCACATGTGTGTGGTGCATGCGGACCCTGGAGTTGCCAAAGATCTACTATGTGGATCTTGTGGATTGGTATGGACACCATTGAAAGCAGAGTAGAAGCGATTCGGAGTAAATCTGGATCCTTGGTAGCATCAATAAACTGCTAGATCGATCCTTGCCTGAAGCCAGAAGTATCTCTGGAATTTTTAGTTATATGAGCTAGTAAGTTCTCTTTATTTGAGTGAAATCAGCTTTTGTCCAACCATTCACCTGACTAGAGCAAAGGATTCATGTTGGTGAATAGTGGACAATCATATTGGAAAATGAAGAGGCTTGTTATTCAAATTTATGTAGAGAAACTTGAATAACAAGGACAGGATATGGGACCTAATATAATAGGCAATTAGGAATTATGACTTGTTCCTTAAAAAGATAATGATGTGAGTGATGCGATAGCCTAGGAATATTGATCACACAGAGGTGAAAGTAATGGATGGCAGGGAAAAGAACAAGAAGACAGCAAGGAAGTCCTTTAGGAGGCATTGGGGACCTGGCCTATCGTGGTGGTGATGGAATATAGAGAAAAGGACAGAGGAGATGCAATAAAGTATTTTGGTTAATAACATGAATTCTGGAGACTGCCTGAGTTAGAATCTGGAATCTGCTATTGCTACTTATACCCTACATTACCCTACTTTGACTACCAGTCATATCATTTCTATCCAACCATTTCATTAGCATTTGAAACTTTAATCTTAGGAATATTACATATCTTTCAGTAAATTACTTAGTATTTCTGCCCCTCAATTTTCTCATTTGCAAAATGTAAATAAACCTAGTACCTCCATCATCATTATGATTAAATATGGAAATACATGTAAAATTCCTAGAAGAGTATGGAACACATAGTAATAGTCAATAAATGTTAGCCAATATTCAAACACTTTTCCAAGGCAAAATCTGTAGTACTTGGTAACTGACTGAAGAAAAAATAAAGCAAAGAGGACTATATTAGGAAACTTGTGTTCTAGCTCCAGGTATGCCACACTGGCTGTAGTGAACTTGAGCAACTTTCTTAACCTTTTGGGGGACTCTGATTAGTTATCTGTAAAAACATGTATATGGATTAGATGATCTCCAGGGCTGTCTTCAGATCTAATATTTTATGAGTCTATGAAATCTAAGTTATGAAAATATATATAGTATATATATATGATATATAGTATGCTAATGTTATATTATATATAGCACTGGTATGTTATAGTAATATATGATATATTTATATAGTAAATTTTTGGGTAACATTTTGAATGCATTAATTAATATAATCCTTTCAACAACTCTGTGGGGTGGACCATTTTACAGAATAGGAAACTGAGGCTCAGAGCATTTAAATGACTTCTTCAAAGATGTATATAGTTGAAGCTTGGACCCAAAGTCAGAGCTTTGGACTCTGAACACCACAACATTTAGTATGGCTTGCTACCTTCAATTTTAAATGCCAGGGTTAGCATGGGAGCTACAGCACATCTGAAAAGTGTGGTGTGTCCACATTAAAAAAGGCTTGTTTTCTGTCAGTAAACACAGGAGAAGTAGCAGATACAAACAGAATCAGAGGGCTTCTAGATTACTGTAGAATATTCCCATTTCCACAAGAACAGGTATTATGGTACTCAGGAGGGTAAAGAAGCCTGAAAGAAGGTGGATTTGAATAGGAAAAGACCCTTAGATGAGAGCCAAGCATCAGTATGTTGCTACAATGTCCTATATATGGAGAGTATGTCTCCAAGATAGATTGGTAATGAGTGGTATTAGTAGATTAGATTGTAGAATGCATTGATAGCCATGCCTTTGATAATAATGAAGGTTATGTAATAGCACGACACCATGTTAGCCATTGGGCTAACACGTTCCAGACAAACCTCAAGTGATGGCAGGAGGAAAAGCCACTAGTCATTGCACATTTACATATGAAGACTTAAGAAAACCCAGTTTTGAAGGCCAAATTTAGATCCCTAGATAAGAAACTCAAGGCAAAAATCTCTATGTTGATGTGTTCTAAGAAGCATTAGTTCCATGCAGAAAAATAAGAGTGGATAGTCCAAATTCTTTAGAACCCAGAACTCTTTAATAGTTGTAGTCTACACAGGAAGGCTAGGTTCCTCTTGAACAAAATGTCACCTAGAATCTTGTACTAAAAAGGAAAGGAGTGTGAGACAACCTAGTAGAAAAGCACAATATTCAGACCAATGTAGATCTCACTAGAGTAAAAGAAACTAAAGAAAGGTGTGAAAAATGGGTCAGGGCTATGACAGTGGTATAAAGAAAATTGAAGACAACTTACAATACCAACTTCTTAAATACACAATTGACATATATAGGAAGTGGTTAAAATAAGTAAGGATACAATACACATACATGTATTTTTATACTTTTTCAAGAAGCTTTAAAAGGAGAATAGCTGAATTGGAATATACACAAGCATGTAAGGGTATAAAACAAGCCTTTAAGCAGTCAAACAGAAGGAGGAAAACCAACCACTTACAATGCCAAGTTACACATAACTTGGGCCAAGGAAGGCCCAGCCTGTGCTGTTAGATAAGTATATTGCTATGTGTATAAAGGTCAACATACATACTATAAGCATAGAATATTTGGACAATGAAAGGGCAATACAAACTTTGTGAGTGAAAACATACCATTTTTAAAACGTAAAATGTGTAAACAAAATCAGTAGCTTATGTCTACTTTACAGATTTGGCCAGAATAATATAATTTTGGCCGCCAAAATAGACATTTGTAAAATGGTGTATACTTTTGGAGGTTTTAAATTATATTAACAAATAAATTCACCAAACATTTCATTGAGGTGACATAGAGAATTGAGGTTTGCATAAAACAAATGACCACTTCTTACAATGAGATTTGTATGACTCTAAATAAAAGAATATGATTTGGACACACCAGAAATAGCCATAGAAACTACTGAATAATAGTAATTAAGTTTTGCATACTAGCATAAACAAGAAAGCCAGACTTAACAATCACTTGATTATTCAGTTTTAGGAAAAAGAGTGATGATAAAATGTAGGTATTGCTATTTTTAAAAACATACCTTTATAAATTAAGAGGCCACAAAAATACTTTTTGAAGTCACTTAGACCAAAACTCAATGAAAACTACAAGACTTTGTTGAAAGAAACCAAAGAAGACAAAAACAAATGGAAGGACATCCTGTGTTCATGGATTGGAAGAATTAATATTGTTAAAATTTCCACTATCCAAAGCTATTTATAGATTCAATAAAATTCCTGTCAAAATTCCAATGGAATTTTTAACAGATATAGGAAAAAAATCCTAAAATTTGTATAGAATCAGAAAGGACCCTGAATAGCCAAAGCAATCATGAAAAAGAAGAACAAAATCAGAAGCATCACACCTCCTTGTTTCAAACTATGCCACAAAACTATATTAGTTAAAACAGTATGGTCCTGGCATAAAAATAAATATATAGACCAATGGAACGAAATAGAGAGCCCAGAATTAAACACCTGTATATATGGTCAACTAATACCAGATATGGGCATATCAAGAATATCCAATGGGGAAAGGATAGTCTCTTAAACAAGTAGTTATGGGAAAACTGGATAGCTACATGCAGAAAAATGAGATTGGACCCCTATCTTACACTACTCGCAAAAATTAACTCCAAATGGATCAAAGACTTAAACATAAGATTGTAAAACTCCTACTATAAAACAGAAAGAAGGAACTCATAGACATTGGTCTTAGCAATGATTTTTTTTTTATTTGACACAAAAGCCCAAACAACAAAAGCAAAATTGACAAGTGGGACTACATCAAACTTACACACTTCTGCACTGTAAAAGAAACAATTAACAAAATGAAAGGGCAACCTATGGAATTGGAAAACGTATATGCAAACTCAATAACAACAAAAACAAAAACAGATTTCAAAATGGGCAGAGGAACTAAACAGATATTTTCCAAAGAAGACATACAAATGGCCAATAAGTACATTAAAAAGTGCTCAAATCACTAATCATCAGGGAAACACAAATCAAAAACACAATGAGATATTACCTCACACCTGTAAGAATGGTTATCATCAAAAATACAAAAGATAACAAGTGTTGGCAATGATGTGGGTAAAAGGGAAACTTTATGCTCTGTTTGTGGGGTTATAAACTGATTCAGCCACTATGGATAACAGTATAGAGGTTCTTAAAAAAATTAAAAATAGATTCACCATATGATCCAGCAATCCTACTTCTGGGTATATATCCAAAGGAAATGAAAGCAGGTAATCAAAGTGATATCTGCACTCCCACGTTTATTGCAGCATTATTCACAATAACCAAGATATGGAAACAACCTAAGTTTCCATCAGTGGATGAATGGGGATAAAGATGATGTGATATCACATCATGCTAAATGAGATAAGTCAGGCAGAAAGACAAATATTGTGTGATACCTCTTATATGTGAAATCTGAAAAAACTGAACTTGAAAAAACAGAGTGGAATGGTGGTTACTATAGGGCTGGAGAGCAGAGGAATGGGACAGTTTAAGAGCACAAGCTTGCAACTAGTAGATAAATAAGTCCTGGAGATCTAAAACACAGTACAGTGATTATAGACAACAAAATTGTGTTATAAGAGGGTGTGGAGAAAAGGGAACACTCCTGCACTGTTGGGAATGTAAATTGGTGCAGCAGCTATGGAGAACAGTACAGAGATTCCTTAAAACACTAAAAATAGAGTTACCATGTGATCCAGCAATGTCATTCCTGGGCATAGATCCAGAAAAGAAGAAAATTCTAATTCAAAAAGATACTTGCACTCCAATGTTTATAGCAGCACTATTTACAATAGCTGAGACATGGAAGCAACCTAAATGTCCATTGACAGATGACTGGATAAAGATGTGGTATATATATACAATGGAATATTACTCAGCCATAAAAAGAATGATATAATGTCATTTGCAGCAACATGGATGGATTTAGAGATTCTCATATTAAGTGAAGTAAGTCAAATAAAGGTAAATATCATATAATATCACTCATATGTGGAACCTTTAAAAATGATACAAATGAACGTATTCACAAAACAGAAATAGACTCACAAAGATAGAAAACAAACTTATGGTTACCAAAGGGGGAAGGGGAGGGATAAATTAGTAATTTAGGATTAAGATACACACTACTATATATAAAATAAACAGCAAGGACCTACTGTATAACACAGGGAGCTATATTCAATATCTTATAATAACCTATAATGGAAAAGAATCTGAAAAAGTATATATGTATATATTACTGAATCATTTTGTTGTGCACCTGAAACACTGTAAACAAACTATATTTCAATAAAAAAGAAAAAAACCAAAAAAACTGTTATAAACATTAAACTGCCTAAGAAACTAGATCTTAAAATAATGCCATTTGCAGCAACATGGATGAACCTAGAGATTGTCATACTAAGGGAAATAAATCAGACAGAGAAAGGAAAATACCATATAATACCACTTATATGTGGAATTTAGATGTTCCTACTACTTGAAAAAAATGATAATTATGTAACTTGATAGAGGCGTTAGCTAATCCTACATTGGCAATCATATTGCAATATAAATGCGTCAAATCAATATGTCATATACAATGTTATATGTCAATTATATCCCCATCTTAAAAAGACCAAAATGTGTCCAGTAGATCAAAAACAATTTAGCAATCAAAAAGCTCTATGATCTTCATGGCTATATGACAAAGTAAAAGAGATTTAGAGAGGTGGTAGGCGATAGAGGGGAATATATTTTTCAAAAATGAACAGGAAATCTCTAAATGTGTGCCTGGTGGAGTAAAACAAAATTATAATTTCAAGGATCACCTTACAAGACATTCCTAAATTACTATTTTAAAAAATTTAAGATAACAGAAGCAGAGAGTGAGCTAAAGAATCAGTGGAACCACTTAATGATCAGGCCAAAAGTATAATCAAGCATGAAAGAGTGGTAGCAGAGAGACCCAGCGAACCTTTTTTTTTTTTTTCTTTACCATAGAATACATGAATGCGAATCCTGAATCTAAATGAAATGTGAGGTAACGAGGTCATAGATATTAGAGCATAAACAAGCAGGCAGAGTTACAGACAGGATGGTAAGTGATATACATATCCAGCTGCCATCTACTTAAGTTTTTTAAGAAACTCAAGGGTGAAATGGTAAAACAGTAGCTTCAAGTAGTAATGTGTTGCCAAAACAGAATCAGAAGATTTTCAAGATCTTATATCAACCAGATTAAAAAAACCCACAAAACCCAGGAAACTTCTTTGGGGATTTACTTCCATAATTAGCCACCTGATAGAATAAATGCACAAGGTTGCCTCCCGAAATAAACATAATACGAAAGAAACTGGCATCTATGTTCTAGATGTTGTGGAGGTCAAGTATGTCCCCCTTCTCTTTCTCTACCTCTGCCATAAACCCAGTGATACTTCTATCACAGAATGTATTAATCTAATAGAAATGATACTCTCTTATAAACTTCAGAAGACAAAATAGTTTGAAAAATTAAAATAATCTCTGCCAAGATGAAAAACTCTGTCAGCTTTTTGGTCTTTGCAAAACCTTTTTTGTTTTTCTGGCAAGATTTCCTTGAAGAGGAAAGACTCCCTCTCCATACAGAAGGGTTTTGAATTGGGCAGGAATCACGGCCCCCAAATAAGAGTGATCTTGCCAAAGCAGAGAGTGCCAACAGAGATTCTGAAATCCTTCATGGATTTGGAAATCCACATCTTTCCGGTAGTTTATTCCAGTATTATTTCATCAGATAAATAGAGCAGCAAAATATCAGTAAAAAGTACTTGGTATAATTTTACGAAGTATACTTAACACTATTTCCAGAGAAGGTAAGAGCATGCCATTTCCATTTATATTCACATTTCTATTTTTTTCCCTTTAATGCACAGTTGACCATTAGAGCTATTTTCCACAAAAATACTTCTTATAATTCTGCTTCTCATTTTAGCTACCCAAAATGCAGCATTATTTGATGGCATCATCCTTATGAATTTTAAAAAATCATTTCTCATAGATTTAACCAGCTTCTGATTCTTTCATGCAAAACCATACTTTTTAAAATTGAACTTTTACATTGGGATCATTGTAGGTTTACATGCTATTCTAAGAAATAATAGAGAAATATCCCATAACTTTACTCAGTTGTTTCCCCCGAAAGTAACATTATGCAAATATAGTACCATATCACAACCAGGATGTTGACATCAATAAAATCCACTTATCTTGTTCAGACTTCATCAGTTTTATTTGTATAGTTCCATTGCCAGAAAGATCACACATGTGATCTTCTGTTAATTTTGTTGTTGTTTTTGTCCCACAGGTCCCTATGGTTCTGTTTTATTTTTTTCTCAGTCTATTTTCTCTCCATTGTTTAGCTGAATAAGATCTACTTGTCTTCTAGTTTGGATTCTATTTTCTGTCATATCCACTCTTAGTATTCATCTCATCAAGTAAGTTTTTATTTCAGTATCACATTTTGGCTTTATCATTTCCATTTCATTCTTTGTTAACTTCTCTTCCTTTGCTGAGATTTTCTTTTTTTAATCTGTTTTGAGATACATTGTAACTACTCATTGAAGGAAGCTTCAACTGGCAACTTTAAAATGTTTGTCAGATAGTTCCAACTTCTGATTCATCTTAGCATTGTCATCAATTTTTTTTCATTCCAGTTGTGATTTTCCTGGCTTTTGGTATGGTGGGCGATTTTCTATCACATTGTGCATATCTTAAGTGTTAGGAGACACTTGATCCTATCTAAATCTTCTAATTTAGCCAGTAGTCACCTTATTTAGGTTTAGCATGTAGATTAGGGCCTATTTTTGTAATCTGCAGTCCCAGTGACAATTGAGATTTCTGAGCTCTTATGATGTTATTTTGGTCTGTTTCCTTTTTCTGGGTCTGCTTAAGCTCCTGCTGGATCCCTGTTGGTGCTACTCAGCTTTGTTAGGTATAGAGTGGGTATACCAGACCCACAGCATGGAGAGTGTTTCCCCTGACATGTTCTCCCACTAGATGCCTGCTGATGGACTTCCAATCATATTTCTACTTTTGCCTACAGAGAAAGAAAGTGCCTACTTGGACCTCTATCTGCCACTGGGTAGAGGGCCTAGGGCTACCAAGCCTGAGTGGCTCTTTTTTTTTTTTTAACATTTTTTTATTGAGTTATAGTCATTTTACAATGTTGTGTCAAATTCTAGTGTAGAGCACCATTTTTCAGTTATACATGAACATATACATATATTCATTGTCACATGTGAGTGGCTCTCTGACATTGGAGGAAGGTCAAGAAATTCCAGCCCTGAGTCACATTCTGCTGGGTGGAGGGCCAAGAGACAACATGTACACAGGTGTCTCTACTGTGGGTAGAAGGGCCAAGAGGTATTGAGTATGGAGGGAATTGTCCTGCCCAGGTTCTGCTGTTACCACTATGGGACAATTGTGCCCACTACTTCCACCAGGTGTGGGTAATGCAGTTGGTTAGTACTCCCTGAATCAATCCATTTTTGCCACTAATTCTAGAGGATCAGGCCTTCTGTTGCCCGTAGGTATAGGTTTTGTCATTAAGCCCCTGCTGAGCTTCCCCTTTTTCAGCTCTTTGGCCAGGGAAAGCAAAATTTTTTAGGGTTATTTTGTCTACACTTATTGGTGTTTCTGGGTTGCAAAACTCTCTAGCACCCATCCCAAAATATATGGGAAACCAAAAGAAAACCCAGGGAGCTCTCTGTAGTGTCCTTCTCCAAGTTTTGAGATCTCTAACCAGTCTACATTTTGCTTTGCACATTCTCAAGCTCCTTTGTGATAGTACATAGTTGTATTCAGAGCCAAGAAACAGGGAATATTGAGTCTTTGCCAGCTTGCTCCAGTCAACAACATTCTTTTATGTTGGCTTCCCATGTAATCATTGAAACTATTTGATATATTTTACATTTTTTTGGCTATGGAAATCGTCAGTGACTTTATATTTTAGCATATATTACCCTGTATCAGAGGTTGGCAATCTATGGCTTACCATGGGTCAAGATGGGAAGCCCATATATTACAAAGTCAGAGTTGACTAGTTATGACAGAGATGGTTATGAGCCTCACAAAGTCTAAAATATTTATTATATGTCCCATTGCAAAAAAGTTTGCCAGTTCCTACTGCATAATATTTTAAGCTCAGTTATTTAACTAGCTAATTTGAAATCTGTATACCAACACAAAAGAGTATTGTTATCTCAATGTTAAAAATGAATTTTTATAGAAGGTAAGAAAAATACCAATTCAAGTGACAGGGTGAATTTTGTAGCAAGAGAGGACAGTACTGCTGCGTGACCAGAACCCAATTGTGGTAATATCAATACTCCTTCACTAATTCATACATGCATTTATTTAATAAACATGCACTGAGCACTGTAATTGGTACTGATACATGGCCACACAGAGGACATTTAATAAGCATTTATTAAGGGAACTAATTATGAATACTGACAAAAGTCCCAGTTCCCAAAAACTCACAGTTTAGGACCAGATATTGAGAGAGACAAGCATATAAAAAGATAATTGCATTACAAATGGAAATGGGCTTAAATAGTGTTTTGGAAACCCTCTAGGATGATATCACAGAAATTACAGCCCTCCACAAAAATTTTTCTTCCTTTCTTGGGCACACAACTAGACCACAATGTAGCACTTAATGTAGTTAGGTGTGGCCAAGTGAATGAGTTGTCTTAAATAAAATTTGAACACAAGTGACATATCCTATTTCCAGATTTAGATCCTAAAACTACCTATGCTCATCCATGCTCTTTCCTCTTTCTGGGTGCCTAGGATGTTGAGATTCTGAGCAACATGAAAGTCATATGTTGATGATTGGCGTGGTTTCTCTGCTTAGATCTTGAATGACTACATAGAGAAGAGCTATTCCACCAACCTTAAAAATCTCTCACAAATGTTAAAAGACAAAGAAATACATTTATATAGCGCTAATGTGATAAAATTTGGGGATCTATTTGTTACTGACACCTGGTGTAATATAACTAATAGAAGAACTTTACCTAGGGATGTAAAGTAAGGCTTCACAGAGGAAGTAATGTATGAGCTGGGTATTGAAAAATGGATGAGTTGTTCTTGTGTCAGTGAAGGGAGTAGACATTCCAGGCAGAATGAACAGGATGTCCAAATGTATATAGATATAATGTGGAAATGGCAAGATGTGTATAGCTGGAGCATGGGAGAATGAGAAGGACATGGAGAGAAAGTGATAGAAAGGAAACTGGAGAGAAGGTTAGAACTAAGATATATATCTATATCTATATCTATATCTATACTTATATACATAGGGAGAGTTTAACTTTATCCTTTGGGTACTGAGGAGACAACAAAGGTTTATTTTAAAATTGGGAAGTAAAACAATTAGGTTACTGGTTGAGAAACATAACTGGAGGCACCAATGGTGATAGATTTTGGTTGCATCAAAGATAAATCTCTTTGTAATTACTGTGTCTTCAAGTTCTAATGCCATAATTGAGATCAGAAATTGTTAGCATTATACACACTACTAAAAAAAAATGTGTATTCAAAAAAATCTCAAAAAGAAAGCTTTAGCATAGAGGCAGAAAAATTAGAACTTTAGTTCAAAGTCTGTTTAAGATGATATTCTTATTATACATTAGAGATGATTAAGATGACTTTTTTCAAATTCTTAATATTTTACAAATTCAATAATTCTTGAATATTGTGCTTATGACTCTCAGGAGTACTAAAACATCACTTAATACTGTAGGTACAAGGAACCTGACAGAAAGGAATATAAAGTTTATTTCATCTCTTACATTATATACATTATGATATTATATAATAATACTATCTGTTTAATATTTGGAAATCCTGGCATTGATATTTTAGTCTTGTACAGCACTACATTATTTTTCTTTGATATTTACTTTCTTATGTCAAAACTGATGAAGGCAGTCAAAAGGTACAAACTTCAAGTAATCACTAGGGATGTCATGTACAACATAATAAATATAATTAATGCTGCTGTAAGTTATATATAAAAGTTGTTGAGAGAATAAATCCTAAGAGTTATCATCACAAGAAAAATTGTTTTCTACTTCTTAATTTTGTATCTATACGAGATGACAGATGGTCACTAAACTTGTGATAATCATTTCAGGATGTATGTAACTGAAATCATTTTGCTGTACACTTTGAATTTATACAGTGCTGTATGTCAATTATATCTCAATAAAACTTGAAGGAAAAAATAAAATAGTACTGAAATGAGTGTCATAAGTTTCATTTATGTTAAATATCATAGCTAGCCACAAATGTCAAAGAAATTATTGTTTATCTATCAATAGCAATTCTATTTGTAGTATAAGCTGGAAGAAATTTTAGATTCTAATAGTACAGAAATACTATATAGTATAAGGGCATAATAAAAGCTTTTATTGAAATTTATGAAACTCAATATAAATATAAAAGCAGGGAAATATCATAAATTCAGAAACTGGAGATAAACTGAAGGTAATTTTTCCACTTCAAATTATGGCCTTGTTTGGCAAGCTCATGCCAAATTAATTCTTTGCTGCAGAAATCCAGGGCCTCTCAAATTATTGTATCACAAAAAGAACATTATACCATCAAGATAACTGCAAAATAAAAGCCATTCCATATTTTCACAGAATCACTGCCAAAAAAAAGATGGTTCTCCTCTAATCACAAAGACAGGGGGATTACTAAAGAGGTGACAGAGGTCATTCACTCACCACTATACACTACCTTCACATCCTGAAAGACGGAGCCCTATAATCCATAGAAATTGCCAGGAGGCTTTAATACAGCTTTCATTCAAATCTATCACAGCTGTGAAGAGAGATAATGCTAAAGGTTTTGATAACATACCTTCAAGTACAGTGATAAGAGAAACGCCTTTAAAAGCTGACTCTTAAAAAATCAAACAATGAATAATGCCAAAAGATTCCAAAGTTCTCTTGTAATCTATTCTTCAAGTAAAAAGTTGATAATAATTGTTATCAGATAATTTATCTGCTTTTCATTTTTTACACGTTGTCTCTAGTCCTTCTGAATCAACTGTAATACCAATCAAGACAATCCCAAAATAAAAACATATCTTCAGACCTCAAAATAGTAAAATATGTTTTTGTTGCATATAAAATATAGGAGAACGAAACTACTATCTTTTCTGTTTCCATTTTTAGCAACAGAACAAATTACATGCCCAGAATGATCCTCCATTTGAAAATAGCAAAAATGATGCGTAAAATATTTTTAAAGTATTTGTATTTCCTTTTAAGGTCTGACAAAAAGTGAGAAATAGTTTGGCTAGGTGTTAAAAATATTACCTCCCAGAAAGTTAACTGAAGCTTTCATCCTGATAACCCTCACCAAACTAGGTAGAATTAAGCATTAATTTTTGCAGATTTAAAGGGCTCAGGAAACAGAAGACAAAGCCTAGTATTACCTACAAGTATAGGAATAAACTCAAGGTCATTATGGAAGTCTGGAACTCCAAAAATTTGAGGTCAGTTTAAGAGTAATCTATAAATAAATCTGCCTTTCCAACAAATCAAGAGGAAAATTGCCAACACGGTCCAAGATGGGAGCATAGGAAGATTCTGAATTCACCTCCCACAAACACAACAAATCTACAACTATATATGGAATAATTCCCTTAGAAAGGAATCTTATTGTATGAACACAGCCTTCACAACAAAGGATAAAAATACAGGACTGAGATGGGTAGGAGAGTCAGAGATATGGGCTCACCAAGAAAACCCCCAAAATCCAGCCACAGCAATCCACATTGGGAGGGATCACAAAGGTACAAATCTTTTTTCCTGAGGAGCAAGGGATTCAAGCTCCACATCAGGCACCCCAACCCCTAGGTCCTGCACAGAAGAAATGAGCCCCTAAAACACCTGGCTTTGAAAACCAATGGGAATACCCCCAGGAAACTATGTAAAACAGGGAATGGAAAATCCACTCTTAATCCACTGAGCTCACGTGCAGACTTAACTCAACCTGGAAACAGGTGCAAAAATACCATAGGTGAAGGGAACCAACTTACTAATTTTGCAGCATCTGCCAAAGAGGCAGGAACTGGTTGGGATGCTCCCAGGGACTGAGTCACTGTCAGGAGCCATTTATGCAATCTCAGGTTACCTTGCTAATACTGGCACTGATGGGTACCTCTTTGGAATTCTTTATCTAACCTGTTGGCACCAGTGGACATGCCCTGCTGAGAGCCCTGCCTCCATCTGCACATTGGCTAGGCCTCAGAGTCAGCTGAACAACAGCCCCACCCACAAGTATCTTGTGGCAACAGTGGCCTCACCACAAGAGGGCACATAAAGCCCACATGGGGGACACCCCTTGAGCATCTGGCTCTAGTGCCCAGGCAGGATTGCATTTCTGAGCCCCACAGGACATCTCCTATACAAGGCCACTCCCTCAAGACTGGGAAAAATAGCTGAAACACCTAATATATTTCTACAAACACAGAGAACTAGGCAAAATGGGGAGACAGAGGAATATTTTCCAATTGAAAGAACAAGAAAAAAAGCTCAAAAAAGGAACTAAATGAAATGGAGATAAGTAATTTACCTGATAAAGGGTTCAAATTAATGATCATAAAGATCCTCACCAAATTCATGAGAAGAATGGATGAACACAGTGAGAATTTCAACAAAGAGATAGAAAATATAAGAAAGTACCAACCAGAAGTTATAACTGAAATGAAAAATATACTAGAGGGATTCAGCAGCAGATTGGATGAGGCAGAAGAATTAATCAGTGAGCTGGGAGACAAAACAATGGAACTCACCAAGACAGAGCAGCAAAATGAAAAAAGAATTTTTAAAAGTGAAGTTATGTTAAGGGACCTTTGGGACAACATTAAATGTAATAACATTCACATTATAGGGGTCCCAAAAGGAGAAGAGAAAGAGAAAAGACCAAAAAATTATTTGAAGAAATAGTGGCTGATAATTTCCCTAATCTTGAGGGGAAAAAAAAAAAAAAACAAAAAAAAACAGACATCCAGGTCCAGGAAGCCCAGAGAGTTCCAAATAAGATAAACCAAAGAGACACACATCAAGACATATCATTAACATGGTAAGAGCTGAGGATAAAAAGATAAGCTTAAAAACAGCAAGAGAAAAAAAATGTGTTATGTACAAGGAAAATCTTACAAGGCTATCAGTAGGTTTTTCCGCAGAAACTTTACAGGTCAGAAGGGAGTAGCATGACATATTCAAAGTGCTGAAAGGAAAAAAATTTCCAACCAAGAATTCTCTACTACAGAATTGAAAGAGAGATCAAGAGCTTCCCAGGTAAGCAAAAGCTAAAGGAGTTCATCAACACTAAACTGGCCCTATAAGAAATACTAAAATCAACTTATCTAAGCTGAAAAGAAATAGTACTAATTAATAACAAGAAACATATGAAAGTAAAAAGCATGCAGGAAAAGGTATAAGTATAATAAAGGTAATGAGCTGATTACTTATAAACAAGCATAAGGTTAAAAAACAAAAGCAGTAAAAATTAAATTACAAAAAATTAGCTAAGGGATGCATACAATAAAAAGATGTAAAATGTGTCATCAAAAATATAAAATGTCAGTGGATATCAGTGGAAAGAGTAAAAAAAATAAAGCTCTGTAATGTGTTCAAAGTTAAGTTTCTACCAATTTAAAAGAGGCTACTACTTACATAGGATGTCATATGCGAACCTCACAGTACTCACAAAAACTGTTATAATAAATACACAAAGAGGGAGAAAGGAATCTATACATAACACTAAAAAAAACACAAGAAAACCCACACAAAAAAACACCAAAACACAAGGGAAGACAGAAAGAGAAGAAGAAAGGAACACAGAGGACTCCAAAAACAGCCAGCAAACAATTAACAAAATGGCAGTAAGTACATATCAATCAATAATTACTTTAAATGCAAATAGACTAAATTTGCCAATCAAAATACATAGAGTAGAATGGATTAAAAAAACAAGACCTTTCTATATGCTGCTTACAAGAGACCCATTTCAGAACAAAGGATACACACAGATTGAAACTGAAGGGATGGAAAAAGATATTCCATGCAAATGGAAATAAAAAGGAAGCTGGAATAGCTATACCCATGTCAGATAAAATAGACTTTAAAACAAAGACTATAATGAAAGAAAAAGAATGGCATTACATATTGATAAAGGGGTCAATCCATCAAGAAGATATAACGTTTATAAATGTATAAGCACCCAACAGAGGAGCACCAAGGTATATAAAGTTATATAAGGCATCAAGGTATATAAAGCAAATATAATAGACAAAGGGAGAAATTGAAAGCAGTACAATAATAATAGGGGAACTTAACGCATCACTTACATCAATAGATAGATCATCAACACAGGAAATCAATAAGAAAACAATGGACTTAAATGACACATTATACCAGATTAACTTAATAGATAGATATATACAGAATATTCCACCTAAAAGCAGCAGAATACACTTTCTTCTTAAGTACACATGGAACATTCTCCAGGATAGAACATACGTTAGGTCACAAAATAAGTCTTAATAAATTCAAGAAAATTGAAATCGTGTCAAGCATCTTCTTCAACCAAAATGATATGAAACTGAAATCAATCACTAGGGGAAAAAAAAAAACAGGAAAAACCACAAAAATATGGAGATTAAAAACACGATACTGAACAACCAATGGATCATCAAAGAGATCAAAGGAGAAATTTAAAAAATACCTACAGGCAAATGGAAACAGAAATATGGCATATCAAAATATATGGGATGCTGCAAAAGTGGTTCCAAGAAGAAAGTACACAGCAATGCTAACCTAGCTCAAGGAAAAAGAAAGCCCCAGAATACCCTTCAGAACCCCTTCTAAAACTCCACCTGCTTTTTCCTCACCTAGAAGTAACTACCATGTTGATTTTTAATGGTAAGCATTTCCTTGATTTTCTTTCTAGTTTTACTACCTCAGCATGCATCCCTAAGCAATATTGTTTAGTTTTGCCTACTTTTTTAGATTTATATAAATAAAATAATAGTATACATTATAGATGGCTTCTTACACTCAACATTATGTTTGCAAGATTCATCTATGTTGTTGCATATGGTCATAGTTCATTCATTTTCATTACTATTGAGCCGTGGTTCTCAAACTCGAGAATGCATCAGAATCATCCAGACTTGTTAAAACACAGATGTATGGGTTCACACCCTCAGAGTTTCTGATTCAGAAGGTCTAGGATGGGGTTCAAGAATTTGTATTTTCACTCACTTTCTGGATAATGCTATCACTTGTCTAGGATCCACACTTTCACTGCTATATAATATTCCACTGTATGAATATGCTGTGATTTGTTTATCCATCCTACTACTAATGGACATTTGGATTGTTGCCAATTTGGGGCTATTTAGATAATGCTGCTATGACTAGTCTTATACATGTCTCTTCATGCACATGTTCACATATATCTACTAGAAGAATACCTTTGCTGGATCATAGGGTATGGATATTTTTAAATTAATGGATAGAGCCAAATTGTTTTGCAAAATAGTGTATTAATATACACTCCTCTTAGCACCGTCTGAGAGTTCTGGTTAACCCACACCCTTGCCAACACTTGGTATTAATCATTTCATCAGATCAATTGTGTTATCACATTGTGGTTTTGATTTACTCCTTCATAACTAAGGTGGTTGAGCAATTTTTTGTACATTTACTGGCCATTTGGATGTCCTGTTTTGGAAGAGCATGTTCATGCCCATTGTTTTATAGATTCATAAGCATTCTGGACATGAATCCTTTGTCAAATATAGGCTGCAAATATGTTCCATGGCTTCACTTTTCCTTTTCTGAATGGTTTACTGAAGAGATGTTCTGAATTTTATGTTATCAAGTATTTTCCCTTTAGTACATCATCGTGTTTAAGAAAGATTTCTCTACCCTAACATCATAAAAATATTAAATTATCTTCTAGAAGCTTAACTATCTTGCCTTTCGTATATATTTCTACACTCTTTGGGAAATTAATTTTTATGTATGTGAAAAGTAAGAAAATTTCATTTTTTATTTCAAAATTGTTATCTGATTGTTCCTGTATTATTTATTGAAAAAAAGCCCCTATCTCCACAAGTATTACTTTTGCCCCATTCTCTCTCTCTTCTCATTCTGAAATTGCAGCTACACGTATGTTAGATCTTCTCCATGCATTCCCTATAGTTCCATCATCATTTTTTAATTTTTCACTTTTTGTATATGCTTCATTGGGGCTATTTTCTTCTGATCAATCTTTCAGTTCATCAAATTACTCTTCAGCTAAGTTTTGCCTGATGTTAAAACACATCCACCAATTTTTTTTATTTCACTTATCATAGTTTTCCAATTCTAAAATATCCATTTTGTTATTTTTAAAATCTCTTATGTCTTTTCTAATAGTTGTTAGTATCCTGCCAAAAACTTCAATCTTGTCTTATAGCCCCTTGAGCATGGTAAACATAGTTATTTTAAAATCTGTGTGCAATACTTCATATTTCTGGATTCCCTGTGCATAGCTGCTATTGTCTATTTTCTTTGCTGGCTCTTGTTCATATTGTTTTGTCTCTTAGTGTGATTTCATCATATATTAAATGTTCTAATTAAAATTTGTTTATAGAAATAATTTGAAATTTAAGTCAACGTTATCACCTTCTAGAGAAAATTTACATTAGATTTCTGCCAAGCACCTATAGAAAATAACAATACAGCTTCACTATACTACAATTTCAGAGACAAATATGATTTGAAGCTGGGCTGTAGTCCTTGCAAAAGTTAATCTAGTTCAAGGTTACTCTTACTTCTATGGAGGAGCCTTTAGGGTTCCAACCCAAAACATATGGGATTACCCATGCCTCATGCCTCTTAGCGAGTCATGGACTCTTTTGCCTTCTGGACTCAAGAGTCTTTCAACATTTCTGTTTTGTATCTTTGCCATGTCTTGTAGAATTGGCAACATCCAAGGGGAAGAGCAGCTCCAAAAGGACAGCTCATATTTTTGGATTCCCATCTTCTTTGAGCCAAGTCCAGTATGTCTTCACTACCTTGTTTAGTCTCTGATATACAGAAGATTTCAGGAAAGATTAAGTCTTTTTTGTGGTTATCCTCAGTGGGAGGGTTAGTCCAGTTTACCAAATCTGCAGTTACCAGAAGCAGAAGCCCCCAATCAACATTTTAGTTCCACAGTCTTTAACATGAGAAGACTACAAATGATAACCTGATAACTTTCTCTTATGAAAGACAGCAATCAGAACAAATAGAAGAGATTAACTTGGAGTACATAGACAAATGCAGTGTTTCAGATAGGCCATAGATTCAACTTCGTGTAAATCACGTGTTACCTTCCTCTCCCTGACACTCAAAACAGTCAATATAACATGGTGGGGTAAAGACAAGATAAAATGCAATAAAAACTTCCATTCAAGCAAAGTAAGGTTGAGAACATGTGGTAATCACTGCCCTGTAACAATCATCAAATCCTTCTAAACATGATTGCTATGATTCCTTCTCTACCTTAGCAGTGAAGCCAATTCCTCTGGAAGTACCTAGGTTCTGCTCTATGGTGACAATTCTCTTATCAATTTCCTTCATATTCCTCAGGTCTACCCTTTGACAGTTCTTCCTTGCCTATTTTCTTCCTTGGGTCTATAGGAAGTGAATCTTGGGAAAATAGTATGCCCTTCTTTGGGGCCTGGAAAGTTTTTACAGCTCACTTCCTATGGGTGAAAAATTGGGAGTGCAGGAGGGAAGCTAAAATGTCGAATAATCACTGGCTATTTTTAGTTCCATTTCTTTTATCCTTCTTTATTGAGGTATAGTTTACATGCAGTAAAATTCACTCTTTTTGTTGACACATTATGTATGGTTTTAAAAATGCACGTAGCTGTGGTACCCCTTTGTAGTCAACCCTTCTTCCCAACTCCAGCTTCTGGCAACTACTGATTTGTTCTCTGTATCTATTGTCTTATTTTTTCCAGGATTCATGTAAGTGGAATTATACAATATGTAGACTTTCAGTTTAGCTTCCTTGACTTAGCGTAATGTATGCACTCTGCTGCTTATATCAATAGTTATCTTTTATTGCTGAAATGTATTCCATTGCATAGATGAAGCAAAGTTTTTCTTTCTTCACTCACCAACTGAAGGATATTTGGGTTGTTTCCAGTTTGGGGTAATCATGAAAAATAAACTGCTATGAATATTCACATGTAAGTTTTTGCGTGCTTTCTTAAATCTTCATTCTTGTGGCTAAGTACCTAGGAGTGGGATTGCTGGGTTTTATGATAAGTGTATGTTTAATTTTATAAGAAACTGACAAGCTCTTTTCAAAATAGCTGTGCCATTTTGCATTTTACCAGCAATGTATGAGAGTTCCAGATGCTTCTCATCTTCACGAGCACATTGTGTGCCAGTATCTTTTTCATTTTAGCCAATCTGATAGGTGTGTAATGATATCACATTGTGGTTTAAAATTGCACTTCACTAATGACTAAGATGCTGAGGATTTTTTTTCATATGCTTATTTGCTACCTGTGTATATTCTTTGGTGAACTGTCTGTCCAAATTTTTTACTTCTTTTATATTTGAGCTATTTTTCATTTTACTGAATTTTGAGAATTATTAATATATTCTGGATACAGTGCTTGAAAAGGTATAAGTTTTGAAAACATTTTCTCCTAGTCTGTGTCTTGACTTTTTATTCTCTTAGCGTCTTTCACATAGCAGAAGATTGATCAAGTCAGATTTATCAGCTTTTTCTTCTATGGATTATGCTTAGTGTCATAGCTTGCAAATTTTTGCCTAACCGAAGATCAACAGAGACTTTCTTCTATGTTTTCTCCTCAACATCTTATAGTTTTTTGGTTTACATTTAATTCTACAGTCTATTTTAAATTAGTTTTTCTATTGAATGCAATGTATGGGTCAAGGCTCAAGGTTTGCTTTCTTTTTTATTTTTTACATATGGATGTCTGATTTTTTTCTAGCACAATTTGTTGAAAATATTAGTCTTTTTCCTTTGCACCTTTGTTTCTGGATTTTGTCTTTTGTTCCATTAATCCATACATCTGTCCTTTGAGAAATACCACACTGCCTTCACCTCTGCAACTTTATGGTAAATTTTGAATTCAGGATGTGTCAATCCCCTTACTTTACTCTTTTTCAAAAAAGAATTGGTTATTCTAATTCTTTTTTTATATAAATTCTATAACTAGCTTGCTGATATCTACAAAACATCCTGCTGGAATTTTGATTGGGATTACATTGAAGCAAAGGACCCAGTTCAGGGAGTACTGACATATTAAAAATATTGAGTCTTTCAATCCATAAACATAGCATATTTCTCCTTTTCCTGAGGTCTTTATTTCATCAGTCTTTTTTAGTTTTCAACCTACAGGTCGTGGATATAATTTATTAGAGTTACAACTAGTATTTTACAGTATTTTTTAGTGCCGTTGTATCACATGCTTTTAAAGCCTTGGTTTTTGGTTTCTCTGGCAATTCAATACCTTCAAAAACATATAGGCTTCTACAAAAATAAACGCCAACATATATGATCAACTAATATGTGACAAGGGAGCCAAGAATACAAAATAGGGGAGGGAGAGAACAAGATGGAGGATAGGAGAATGCTGAGTTTACCTCCTCTCATGAACACATCAAAAATACAACCACATGTGGAGCAACACTTGCTGGAAAAGACCTGGAGACTTGCAGAATGGCTTCTCTACAACCAAGGCTGTAAAGAAAGACCCACACAGAGTCTGGTAGGAAGGGAGAAGCAATCTGATCAGGATCCACACTCCTGGTGGGGGATCCAGAAAAGCAGGGAGAAAGAACAGGCTCTGAGATTCTCCCTGGGGAGCAAGGGGTTTGAGTCACGTATTAGGGAACCCAGTCCTGAGGTTCAACACCAGGAAGACAAATGCTCTTAGCTGGGGCTATAAGAAACTGAAGAGCACACACACACCCAGACTTGCATATTCACAGTCACAGTGCAGAGGCAGCAGACTCAAAACTTCCTGGGGCTCTGGCCCACTCCCCAGGACTGCCCCAGTGTGCCCCCTAGCCTGCACCAGGGACCTGATCCATCCCTGAATCACCCCTCTAGCTCTGGCACTGTTTTCCACTAGGGTGGAGGCTGCCACTGCCAATGAGAATTCTCACATTTAGAGGAAATGGAGCCAGCTCGGACCCTAGCCCTGCATCCAGCCGGGGTGGAAGCAGCCACTGCCACCATGTGTTTCCTTGCTCACATTTGGGAGGAGCAAAAATGGCTCCAGGATAGAAATTACCATCACCAGCAGGAGTAAAATCAGCTCAATAATGTTGCAACAACCCCTTCAGCCTATACTTATCCCCCAAGGCTCATAAAACAGGGAAAAAGTAAAATCAACATAGAAGCACAGCTCCAACCCCTCAGGCCCCAGCCATGACCCCAGTGAAGGCAGAGATTACATTCATACCCTAGAGAAAACTAACTCCCTCAGGGCTCTTGCTCCAGTCTCTCTGGCCCTGACTCCACCCCTAAAAGGGCATCAATGACCATTAAGCCTAGGAGAAGCTCCAGGTCACACCTGGCTCTTCATCTAGCCCCTCCAACTCCAGCCCTTCCTCCCACCAACATGGTAGCTGCCAGAACACCCTAGGGGAAGACACCTTCTCTGTTCACTTCAGATCCAGTTCTCCCGAAGTCACTGGGCACATGCAGACTGCATAGGGATACTCCCACATAAGGACATGACTTCCAAATTAGAGTAGTTAACTGTTTCACCTAATTTCATAGAGACAGAGAATGTTAAACAAAATGAGAAGACAAAGGAATATATTTCAAATGAAAGAACAAGAAAAATCTCTCAGAAAAACCCTAATGAAACAGAGATAAGTAATTTACCTGAAAAAGAGTTCAAAGCAATAGTAATAAGACTACTAACTGATCTTGGGAAAAGACTAGATGAACACAGTGAGAATTTTAATAAAGAACTAGAAAATATAAAAAGAACTAGTCAGAGATGAAGAATACAATAAATGAAATGAAAAATACATTAAAAGAAATTAAAAACATATTAGGTGATACAGTCTGGAAGACAGAATAATGGAACACTGCCACAGAGCAGAATAAAGAAAAAAGAATGAAAAGAAATGAGGACAAATTATGAGACCTCTGGGACAACATCAAGAGCACTAACATTCACATTATAGGGGTATCTGAAGGAAAAGAGAGAGAAAGGGCATGAGAAAATATTTGAAGAGACAATAGCTGAAAACTGTCTTAACCTGGGAACGGAAACAGTCACCCAAGTCCAGGAAGCTCAGAGAGTCCCATACAGGATAAATCCAAAGAGGAACACACCGAGACACATAGTAATCAAATAGATAAAAATTAAAGATAAAGAGAAAATATTAAAAGCAACAAGGAAAAAGCAAAAATAACATATAAGAGAACTTCCTTAAGGCTACTGGCTGATTTTTAGCAGAAACTCTGAAGGCCAGAAGAGAGTCTCATGACATAGTTCAAGTGATGAAAGGGAAAAACCTATCAATTCTCTACCCAGCAAGGCTCTCATTCAGACTTGAGGAAGACATTAAAAGTTTCACAGACAAGCAAAAGCTAAAAGAACTCGGCATCACCAAACCAGCTTTAAAACAAATGCTAAAGAAACTTCTCTAGGTAGAATAGAAAAGGCCACAACTAGAAACAATAAAATTACAAAACAAGAACACTCACTGGTATGCCAAACAAAGGCAGGAACTCATCCACATAGAAACTAGTAGGGAAATTAAAAGACAAAAGTAGTAAAAATCTTCTGTATTCACAATAAGCAGTTAAGGGATTCAGAAACAATTAGATGTAAAATAGGACGTCAAAACCAGTAACCTTGATGGGAGGAGAGTATAAATGCAGGGTATGTAAAATGCATTTGATACAAAAATAAATAAATAAACAAAATGCATTTGAATCAGCAACTTAAAACAACCATGTATATACGTAGACTGCTATACCAAAACCTCATGGTAACTGCAAACCAAAAATCTATAATAAATATACACACACAAGAGAAAAAGGAATCCAAATGCAGCACTATAGATAGTCATCAAATCACAAGAGAAGAGAACAAAAGAAGAAAGGGGAAAAAAGACCTACAAAAACAAATTCAAAACAATTAACAAAATGGCAATAAGAACATACATATTGATAATTACTTTAAATGTAAATGGATTAAGTGCTCCAACCAAAGACATAGACTGGCTGAATGGATACAAAAACAAGACCCATATATACTGCTGTCTACAAGAGACCCACTTCAGATCTAGAGACTATACAGACTGAACTTGAGAAGATAGAAAAAGTCATTCCATTCAAATGAAAATCAAAAGAAACCTGGAGTAGCAATACTTATACCAGAAAAAGTAAACTTTAAAATAAACACACTTACAAGAGACAAAGAAGGACACTACATAATGCTCAAGGGATCAATCCAAGAAGATATAACAATTGTAAGTATATATGCATCTAACATATGAACACCTCAATATATAACTTGTTAACAGACATAATACATATGCACCCAACATAGGAGCACCTCAATATATAAGACAAAGTTTAACAGAAATAAAAGGAGAAACTGACAGTAACATAATCATAGTGGTGTTACTGTCATCCACTTACATCAATGCACAAATCAACTGGACAGAAAATCAGTAAGGAAACACAGGTCTTAAATAACACATTAGAAAAGATGGACTTAATTGATATTTATAGAGCATTCCATTCGAAAGCAGCAGAATACACATTCTTTTTGAGTGCACATGAAACATTCTCCAGGATAAATCATATGTTGGGCCACAAAGCAAGCACTGGTAAATTTAAGAAAATTGAAATCATATCAAGCACCTTTTCTGACAGCAACACTATGAGATTAGAAATCAACTACAAGAAAAAAAAATGCAACAAACACAAACACGTGGAGGCTAAACAATATGCTACTAAACAACCAATGGGTCACTGAAGAAATCAAAGAGGAAATCAAAAAAATATCTAGAGACAAATGAAAACAAAAACACAACAATCCAAACCTATGGGATGCAGCAAAAGTAGTTCTAAGAGGGAAGTTTATAGTGATACAAGCTTACCTCAGTAAACAAGAAAAATCTCAAATAAACAACCTAACCTTACACCTAAAGAAACTAGAGAAAGAAGAACAAACAAAAGCCAAAGTTAGTCAAAGGAAATAAATCATAAATATTAGAGCAGAAATAAATGGAATAGAGACTAAAAAACCAAAAGAAAAGATCAATGAAACTAAAAGCTGGTTCTTTGAAAAGATAAACAAAATTGATAAAACTTTAGCCAGACTCATCAAGAAAAAAAAAAAAAGAGAGGATGCAAACCAATGACATCAGAAATGAAAGAAAAATTACAACCAACAACACAGAAATACAAAAGACCATAAGAGACTACTATGAGCAACTATATGCCAGAAAAATGGACAACCTAGAAGAAATGGACAAATTCTTAGAAAGGTACAATTTGCCAACACTGAACCAGGAAGAAATAGAAAATATGAACAGATCAATTACCAGTACTGAAATTGAATCAGTAATTTAAAAACTACCAACAAACAAAAGTCCAGGACCAGATGGCGTCACTGGTGAATTCTACCAAACATTTACAGAAGAGTTAACACCTATCCTTCTGAAACTATTCCAGAAATTGCAGAGGAAGGAACACTTCTGAACTCATTCTATGAGGTCACCATCACCCCGATATCAAAATCAGACAAAGATACCACAAAAAAAAAAAATTACAGGCCAGTATCACTGATAAACATAGATGCAAAAATCATCAACCAAATACTAGCAAACTGAATCCAATAATACATTAAAAGGATCATACACCAAGATCAAGTGGGATTTATCCCAGGGATGCAAGGATTTTTCAATATCCACAAGTCAACATTAACAAATTGAATAAAAACCATATGATAATCTCAATAGGTGCAGAAAAAGCTTTTGATAAAATTCAACATCCATTTATGATAAAAAAAATCTTCAGAAAATGGGCACGGAGGGAACATAGTTCAACATAATAAAAGCTATATATGGCAAACTCACAGCTAACATCATACTCAATTGTGAAAAGCAGAAAGCATTTTCTCTAAGATCAGGAACAAGACAAGGATGCCCACTCTTGCCACTTTTATTCAACATAGTTTTTATAAGTCTTAGCCCCAGCAATCAGAGAAGAAAAAGAAATAAAATGAATCTAAACTGGAAAAGAAGTAAAACTGTCACAGTTTTCAGATAACATGATACTATACATAGAAAATCCTAAAGACACTACCAGAAAACTACTAGTGCACATCAATGAATTTGGTTAAAGTTATAGGATACAAAATTAATACACATAAATATGTTGCATTTCTATACACTCCTATGAAATATTGGAAAGAGAAATTAAGGAAACAATTCCATTTACCATTGCATCAAAAAGAATAAAATACCTAGGAATAAACTTACCTAAGGAAGCAAAGGATCTATACTCCAAAAACTATCAGACACTGATGAAAGAAATTGAAGATGACACAAACATATGGAAAGATATACTGTGTTTTTAGATTGGAAGAATCAATATTGCTAAAATGACCACACTACCCAAGGCAATCTACAGATTCAAAGCAATCCCTATCAAATTACCAATGGCATTTTTCACAAAACTAGAGTAAAAAAATTTTTTTAATTTGTTTGGAAACACAAAAGACTTCAAATAGCCAAAACTATCTTGAGAAAGAAGAATGGAGTAGGGGGAATCATGCTCCTTGACTTCAGACTACACTACAAAGCTATAGTAATCAAAACAGTATGGTACTGGCACATAAACAGACATATATATCAATGGAACGGAATAGAAAGCCCAGAAAGAAACCCACACACTTATGGTCAATTAAGCTATAACAAAGGAGGAAACAATATACAGTGGAGAAAAGACAGTCTCTTCAATAAGTGGTGCTGGGAAAACTGGACAGCTACGTGTAAAAGAATGATATTAGAACATTCTCTATCATCATATACGAAAATAAACTCAAAATGGATTAAAGACCTAAATGTAAGACCAGATACTATAAAACTCCTAGAGGAAAACATAGGCAGAACACTGTTTGACATAAATCACAGGAACATTTATTTTTTGGATCCACCTCCTAGAATAATGGAAATAAAAACAAAAATAAACAAAGGGGATCTAATTAAACATAAAAGCTTTTGCACAGCAAAGGAAACTATAAATAAAACAAAAAGACAACCTACAGAATGGGAGAAAATATTTGCAAATGATGCAACTGACAAGGGATTAATTTCTAAAATATACAAACAGCTCATACAGCTCAATATCAAAAAAACAAACAATCCAACTAAAAATTGGGCAGAAGACTGAATAGACATTTTTCCAAAGAAGGCATACAGATGGCCAACATGCCCATGAAAAGATGCTAACATCACTACTCCTTGGGGAAATGCAAATCAAAATCACAAAGAGATATTACTTCACACCTGTCCGAATGGCTATCCTCAAAAAGACAACAAATAGTAAATGTTAGCGAAGATGTAGAGAAAAGGGAACACTTGTACACTGCTGGTGGGAATATAAATTGGTAGAGTCATGATGGAAAACATTATGGCACTTCCTCAAAAAACTAAAAATAGAATTACCATATGATCCATGTCGTATGATCCATATCATATGAACTCCTGGGTATATATGCAAAGAAAATGAAAACACTAATTTGAAAAGATGTATGCAGCCCAATGTTCATAGCAGCATTATTTACAATAGCCAAGATACAGTAGCAACCTAAGTATCCATTAACAGATGAATGGATAAAGAATATGTGGTATATATACACAATGGAATGTCAGCCCTAAAAAGAATGAAATTTTGCCAGTTTCAACAAAATGGATGGACCTAAAAGGGATTATTCTTAGTGAAGTAAGGCAAACTAAGAAAGATGAATACTGTATGTTTTCCCTTATATGTGGAATCTAAAAAAATAACATACAAATGAATATAACAAAACAGAAATTGACTCACAGATACAGAGAACAAACTAGTGGTTACCAGTGGGGAGGGGATGGAGGTGGGGCAAAATAGAGGAAGAAGATTAAGAGGTACTAACAACTAGGTATAAAATAAATAAAATACAGGGACGTGATTTACAGCACAGGTAATATATCCAATATTTTATAATAACTTTAAATGGAGTATAATGTATGAAAATGCTGAATCACTATGTTGTAAATCTGAAACTAATATAATATTGTAAATCAATTATACTTAAATAATAAAAAACAGTATACATAATGGAATAAGTATAGTCACTTCAATAAATGGTGTTGGGAAAACTGTATGAATGCATGTAGAAAAATGAAATTGTATCTCTACCTCACACCACTCAAAAAATTAACTAAAAATGTGTTAAAGACTTAAACACAATACCTGAAACTATAAAACTCCTACAAGAAAATGTTACAGAAAAAGCCCTATGACATTGGTCTTGAATATGACATCAAAAGAAACAAAAGCAAAAATCGAGTAGGGGAACTCCATCAAACTATAAAACTTCTGCACAGCAAAAGAAACAATCAACAGAATGAAAAGACAAACTATTGAATGGGAGAAAATATTTGCAAACCACATATTTGATATGGGACTAATATCCAACATATTAAAGGAGTTCACACTGCTCAGTAACAAAAAAAAAACTGACTTAAAAATGGGCAAAGGACATGAAAATGCTCAATATCACTCATTATCAGAGAAATGCAAATCAAAACTACAATGAGGTATTACCTCACACCAGTCAAATGGCCATCATTTAAAAGTCCACGAATGATAAATGCTGGAGAGGCTGTGGAGAAAAGGGAACCCTCCTACACTGTTGGTGGGAATGTAGTTTGGTGCAGCCACTATGGAAAACAGTATGGAGATTCCTCAAAAGACTAAAAATATACTTATCATATGATCCAGCAATCCTACTCCTGGGCATATATCCGGAGGGAACTCTAATTCCAAAAGATACATGTACCACAATTTTCAGAGCAGCACTATTTACAATAGCCAAGACATGGAAACAACCTAAATGTCCATGGACAGAAGTTGTGGTATATTTATACAATGGAATACAAACTCAGCCATTAAAAACTAATAAAATAATGCCATTTACAGCAACATGGATGGACTTAGAGATCGTCACTCTAAGTGAAGTAAGCCAGAAAGAGAAAGAAAAATACCATATGATACCACTCATATGTGGAATCTAAAAGAAAAGAAAAAATAGGATACTATGAACTCATCTACAAAACAGAAACAGACTCACAGGTATAGTAAACAATCATGGTTATCAGGGGAAAGGGGGTGGGAAGGGATAAATTTGGGAGTTAGAGATTGCAAATGTTAACCACTATATATAAAAAAAGATAAACAAATTTCTTCTGTATAGCACAGGCAAGTATATTCAATATCTTGTAATTACCTTCAATGAAAAAGAATATGAACATGAATATATGTATGTATATACATATTGTGTATACATTGTGCTGTACATCAGAAATTGATACATTGTAACTGACTATACTTCAATAAAAAAAAAATGGGTAGAGGAACTGAAGAGATCCTTTTCCAAAAAAGATATATAAATGGACAACAGGTACAAGAAAAAATGTTCAACATGACTAATCATTAGGAAAATGGAAATTAAAACCATGAGATACCACTTCACTCATGTTGGAATGGCTACCATCAAAAAACAAGAGATAACCAGTGTCAGCAAGGATGTGGAGAAAAGGAAATCTTTGCACACTGGTGGTGGGAACATAAATTGTTACAGCCACTATGGAAAACAGTATGGAGGTTCCCCACAAAATTAAAAATACAACTTCTATATGATGTAGCAATCCCACTTTGGGATATATATCCAAAGAAAATGAAAACAGGATATTGAAGAGATACGTGCACTCTCATATTCACTGCAGCATTATTCACAATAGCCAAGATATGGAAATAACCTAAGTGTCAACAAATGAATGCGTAAAGAAGATGTGTTACATACATGCACACAATGGAGTATTATTCATCCATGAGAAAGAAGGAGACATTGCCATTTGTGAAAACATGGATGGACCTTGAGGGCATTATGCCAAGTGAGATAAATTCAGAGAAAAGTAAACACTGTATATCACTTATATGCAGAACCTAAAATAGCCAAACTCATAGAAACAGAATAGAATGATGGTTAGTATGGACTTGGGGGTGGGAGAAATGGGGAGATGTTGGTCAAAGGGTACCACCTTCCAGTTAGAAGATGAATAAATTCGGGGGATCTAATACACAGCATTGTGAATATAGTTAACAATATTGTATTACCAACTTCAAAGTTGCTAAAAGAAGATCTTAAGCATTTCTCACCACAAAAAAAGAAATGGTAACTATGTGATGTGATAGAGGTGTTAGCTATAGTGGTAACCATATTGCCATATACAAGTGCATCAAATCAACACATTGTACCCCTTAAAGTTAAACAATGTTATATGTCAATTATATCTCAAAAAAGCTGGGAAACAAACAACAGCAAATAAAACCTATAGGCTTCTACTCTCACTACTTCTCTACAGTCCCATGAGGGAGTAAGCACAAAGAAAGATCTTTTCTAGTCTTAGTTTTTAATCCTGTCTCTGTTTTTGTTTGTTTGTTTGTTTTTGTTTTTTGCTTCTCTGTTTTGCCTGGCTCTTTCTATCTCAATGCAATGGTGGATTCCTGGAGATAATCTAAAAATAGATTTGAGTGGGAAGGAAATTCTCTTACTTTGATTTTTGCTGGATCCCACTGTCAGGAAGAAAACACTTAACTGGAGGTTCCTGAAGAAGACTTAGGGCCAAAATTTTATCTCCTGTTTATACTGTCTTATTGATTACCACTGATTTCTTTTGGAATATTAACAGTAGTTGGTTCTCCAAATTATAGGAATCTTAGTAAAATCAGATCATAATCCATGAGTATAGCATGCTTCCTTTTGTCTATCTCTGGACTGCATTGTCTCCCTTGGAAGACAACTCAGCAGCTAAAAGCAGTACAAAGCAAAAGACATACCAACATACTGAATTTTTAAAATCATTTCCTGCAACACTGCAGCCTCAGTCAGAAGCATGCAGTCTGACTCCCAAAATATCCTAGGTGATTGTTTCACCTTTAACCAAAGTCCACCATCCTTCGGTCTGAAAAAATCTGACTGTCACCTGCTGCCTAGCCATTCTTACTTTTACAAGATATTAAGAAGCAATGAATTTTCTCTGTCACATGCAGAGAAAATAATCAATACCCCTAATGATATTAGAGAAGATATTGCAACTATGAAATAATAAAATGATGTTATTTTAAAAGGAAGATAAAGAAAATGAAAAAACAACTCTAGGAAAATAGTATGAAAGCAAAAATAGAAACTCAGTAATAAGAAAGAGTAAAAAATGTGGAAAATGAGACAATAAAAGAATATGCAATGACTCCCTGCATCTAAATGAATTGAAATCATATTTAGAAAACGGGTGGAGAAAATATGAGTGAATCAGTGCTAACAACACAGGAAATCAAACAACAACAAAATAATTATTAATTCCAAGGAAAATACAAAGTTGTAGATGAAACTGAAAGTATCATAGTATACTACCTGGCTCACCTGTTAATTGCATTTACATAGTCAAAGCACTGTAAACACATTGTTCTTATAATGGGAAAATGAAAGAACGGGAAAAGTGTGTGAGGTGTGGGTATAAGTATAAATGTGTAAAAGAGCAAAATTTGCATATGCCATAATAAGAAGTCAACAGATGTCTAAAACTGAAAAATCAAGACATAGTAAAATAAACATTTAGTTCAGAAATAATAAGGTAAGTATCAAAAGTTAAGATATTAAGATTAAATGTTGCTGCCTCTGGAGAGGAGAAAATGGGGGAAGAGTACTACTGTTTTTATAACAAGCTTTGTAGAGATATTTATTTTTTTAAAACCATGTGCCCAAATGCAACAAGAATAAGAAAACATAACCCTGCCAGGATTCTACAACTTAAATATATAGTCATCCCTCTGTATTCACAGGGAATTTCTTCCAGGAGCCCTGGGGATACTAGAATCTTCAGATGCTCAAGACTTTACATAAAATGATGTAGTGTTTGCATATAACCTACGCACATCCTCTGGATACTTTAAATCATCTCTAGATTATTTATAATACCTAATACAAGGTAAATGCTCTATAAGTAGTTGTAAATACAATATAAATGCTATGTAAATAGTTGCCAGTGAATGGCAAATTCAAGTTTTGCTTTTGGAACTTTCTGGAATTTTTTTTCCAAATATTTTCAACCAGTGGTTGGTTGAATCCATGAGTGCCTATGGATATGGAGGGCTAACTGTAGTTCCAGATTAAACAAAAGCACTAGAATTTGGCACTCCATCTTTTTCATGACTATCAGTCACAGGCTTCTATAAAGAGTCTGAGCCTTTTGAAATTTTTCATTAGTGTCTTCTATGAGTCCCAATTAACTTTAAACAGCAAGATAGAATCCTTGCAAAGTGAATGAGGAGGATGGATAGTGGTCTTCAGAGAAGAAATGATAAGCAAAAAGAACAGAAGAGGCATTTCAAGGGCATTCTGAATTTAAAAAGAAAAAAATTTCAAACAGTATAGCATTCTATGTTCAGCTGAGAAATAATAACAAAAGAAGGCACATCAGTTTGGTTTGTGTAGCTATCAGAGATTGAAAGACTTTGTTTCCAAACAAAGGTTCTAGCATAACATCATTATAATCTGAAAAAAGGTTATCATAGAAGTGTGAACCATCTCCGCACGTGTACTGGTTTTGTGCAACAGAGCGCTATAGTTCTAGCCAAACATGAAGATAGCTACAACCATCAGTTAATTCATATCATGTGTGACAGTATTAAAGCAATTTAATACTATATTGGAAACTAAATAGGACAAAACTTCCTCAATTGCTTTCAGGTGCTCCATGCACCTACCCTCCAACCTTACCTCCAGAACTTAAAAAAAAATTAATGAAGTGATGTGGTTAGTTACCTAGTAAGTAAAGGTTTTTAAAAATTTTTTGCTAAAGATGAAAAACACACCTGGGAAAGTAGCATGGAATGGGCCCCTGACAGTGTTTTTAAAAATATAAACTTTAAGACTGGGGTGAAAACAGGTATACAGGCATACCTTGGAGCCATTGTGAATTCAGTTCCACACCACCACAATAAAGCAAATATCCCAATAAAGCAAGTCACATAATTTTTTTTGGTTTTCCAGTGCATATAAAAATTACAATTATACTACCTTGTAGTCTATTGAGTGTGTAATACCATTATGCCTTAAAAAACAATGTAAGTATCTTAATTTAAAAAATACATTGTTGCTAAAAAATGCTAACAATCATCTGAGCCTTCAGCCAATCTTTGCTGCTGAAGGGTCTTACCTCGATGTTGATGGCTGCTGATCAAGGTGGTGTTTGCTGAAGGTTGGGGTTGCTGTGGCAATTCCTTAAAATAAAACTGTAATGAAGTCTGCCACATGAACTGACTTTTCCTTTCATGAACAATGCCTCTGTAGCACGTAATGCTGTTATAATAGCATTTTACACACAGTAGAACATTTTTTAAAATTGGGGTCATTCCTCTCAAAACCTGCCATTACTTTATCAACTAAATTTATGTAATACTCTAAATCGTCAGTTGTCATTTCAACAATTTTCACTGCATCTTCACCAGGAGTAGATTCCACCTCAAGAAACAACTTTCTTTGCTCACCCATAAGAAGCAACTCCTCAGTAAGTCTCAACAGTGGACTTAAAATATTCAGTTAATCCTGTGCTGTCATCTGGGCTTTGTTGTTCCATTTATAGAGCACAGGCAGAGTCAATTTAGTATAATTCTTAAGGGTCCTAGTATTCTTAGAATGGTAAGCAAGCACTGGCTTCAATTTAAAGTCACCAGTTGCACTAGCCCCTAACAGAGTCAGCCTGTCCTTTGAATCTTTGAAGCCAGGCATTGGCTTTTACTCGTTAGCTATGAAAGTCCTAGATGGCATCTTCTTCCAATATAAGGCAGTTTTGTCTACATTGAAAATCTGTTGTTTAGTGTAACCACCTTCACTAATTACCTTAGCTAGATCTTCTGGATAACGTGCTGCAATTTCTACATCAGCACTTGCTCCTTCACCTTGTACTTTGATGTTATGGAGATGGCTTCTTTCCTTAATCCTCATGAACCAACCTCTGCTGGCTTCATACTTTTCTTCTGCAGCCTCCTCACCTCTCAGCACTCACAGAAACAAAGCGAGTTAGGGCCTTTCTCTGGATGAGGCTTTGACTTAAGGAAATGTTGTGGCTGGTTTAATGTTCTATCCAAACCACGAAAACTTTCTCCATTATCAACAATAAAGCTGTTTCGCTTTCTTATCATTCATGTGTTCACTGGAGTAGCACTTTAATTTCCTTCAAGAATCTTTGCATTCACAACTTGGCTAACTGGTGCAAGAGACCTAGTTTTTGGCGTATCCTGGGACATGCCTGGGTATATATCCACGCGTACGCCTGCCTCGCTAAGCTTAATCATTTCTAGCTTTTGATTTAAAGTGAGAGATGTGTGACTCTTCCTTTCACTTGAACACTTAGAGACCATGTAGGGTTATTAATTAGCTTGAGTTCAATATGGTTGTGTCTTAGGGAACTGGGAGATCCGAGGAGAGGGAGAGAGATGAGGGAACGGCCTGTCAGTGGAGCAGTCGGAACATGCACAACATTTATAGATTAAGTTCATCATCTCATATGGGCAGAGTTGGTGGCACCCAAAACAATTAACATAGTAACATCAAAGATCACTGATTACAGATCACCATAACAAATGTAATAATAATGAAAAAGTTTGAAACATTGGGAGAATTACCAAAATGCAAAGCAGAAACAAGAATTGAGCTAATGGTGTTAGAAAAAATGGCACCAATAGACCTACTCTGTGAAGAGTTGCCACAAACCTTCAATTTGTAGGGAAAAAAAAGTGCACTATTTGTGAAGAACAATAAGGTGAAGCACAGTAAAACAAGGTATGTCTGTAATAACAGGGGAATGGATTAGAATGATACCTTCAAGTTGAAAATAATGTTGTTAAAAATAACATCAAACCTCACACATTCTGCTTCATTGATTACAGTTATGCAAAATCATGAGTCTACATTGAAAGATGGAAAAAGAAATGAGCCCTATAGAGTTTAATATTTAATGGGTTCTACTTTCTGTAAAAATGTTGAAGTATATAATAATTCCACTAAGCCTGTTTGTGTCAAACACCTAGGAGTTATCTTTGATTCATTCCTGTCCCTCGCACTAAATCCAATCCCTCTGCAACTTCTGTAAACTTTACTTCCAAAATATATCCCAACTTTGTCTACTTATCTCTACCTCCACTACTATCACCTTTATCAGGAGCACTAAAATATTCTCCTGACTGGTCTCTCAGCTTCCACACTTGACCACCATCAATTCAAGTGTCAGTAGAGTGTCAATTTTAAAACACGTCAGATTATGTCACTCTCCAGCTAAAACCTCACCAATGGCTGCCCATTGCATCTAGAATAAACTCTGATTCCTTACCCCAACCTACAAACCCCTCCTTGATGTGGCCCCCCGCTCTTTGACCTCATGATGCTCCAGCACCCTGCATTGTTTCTGTTCCTCCAGCACTCCAAGCTCATGCCTGCTTTATGCCTTGTGCTTTCTGTTCCTCTGCCTGGAATCCTTCCTTTGATCTTTGCTTGGCTCATCCTTCTTGGCATTTTCATCTCAAAACCAATGTTCTCTCCTTTGAGAAGGAGCTTCTCTGATCACCCCACACAGTTATATTTTCTATCATATCACCCAGTTCCGTTTTTTAAACAGCACTTTTCACCACCTGGTATTTTCTTATTCATTTAAGTACTTGGCTATGTTACTCCCTAGCAGTATGTAAACTCCGTGAGATTAAAGACATTCTTATTCACTGCCATATCTGCAGTTCCTAAAACACTGTCTGGAACGTATCTGATCTGTGATAAATATTTTTAAATAAATGAATAAAAAGAATGGATGAAAACCAATTCATATTTAATAATTTAAAGAGATGTTCAATTATTAAGATTTTTGGCTCCAAGGGCACACAGTAAAGCTTACTCTCTGTGGATGGTTAAAAATAAGGAGCAATCTGAATATATAGCAACTGGAAGGTATATGTCTGTCCTCTTCCTACCTATTTCAGAAACATTAGAAATCACTTGTCCCTAACCTCTCATTTTTTTTCAAAAGAGTAAACAAAGATAAATAGGATCGAATGATCACATAGCTAGTAAGTTGCAGAAATGTTACTAGAACCCACCTGGCCTGAGTTCCAGAGCAGTGTTCTTTCTACACCTTTTTTATTACTAAAAATCGATATTTTTGCCTTTATCAAAGATTTGTTCTGTTCTAGCATAACAAAGCTTAAAAGGCAGGTCTTTCGTGAAGAGACCTAGTGAATCAAAGAAAGAAGTTTTACTTATGAGTATGTCGTCTGCCACGGGTGAGTACTTGAAATTGTAAAACAAAGATAAATCACACATGTTCGATTCTCAGGAAAAACTAGTACTTAGCTAAAGCTGAATGATGACATATAGAAGTTAGAGATTCACTGCAATACAGTTGCTAAAAGTAATTTGTAGCATGGCAAAATGTCACAGGTGATGATTAAACTTTAACATATTAGACTTTCAACTCACAGAAAGATTGTGTATAGTAATTCAGTTTCCATTCCAAGTAACAAATTTAAAGAAATATTTCCCACCTAGGACTATGCTTTTATTTTAGTTCTAGTAGGTTGAGTGAGATTTTGTTTTTAAATTTAAGGTCCGAATAACCAAAACTCAACTTAACCTGGACGTCTGAAAACCTTCAAAACTGATTTATAGGATTAATAATATTTTTAAAGTTTTCCAGGTCACAGCATGATTTCAATCATTTTCACAGTACAAACATCCTAAAACTCACAATTAATGGTTATAGTACCTCCAGATCATATTCATTACAGGACAGGAGACTGATCCTTATGTTCTCAAGCACAAATTCCTTTGGGTATAAAATGGATGAAACAAAGGAGTCACAAGCTGTCAGAATGTGACAAGTATGCATTTGCAAATCAAGCGAAAGTATTAGGTGACTAACACAGAGCGAGGACAGGCAGGGAGCATGAAAGACAATAGATTATCCCTGTCCTCCAGAAATTTACAATCTTGTTGATGAGAAAAAAATTTACATTAAAAAACCACAATTGTATTGTACACATATGTACACAGAGTGTAAAATCATAGAAAATAAGTAAACTTTAAAAGGAAAGTAACTCTTCCCTGATAAATATCAGCTTGTACTATTAGGTACTGTGAATAGGGTTTCTCAGCTTACACGTCTCACTTTTTGGAGTGCTCTCAGCTTTGATTCTATAACGCCTCAAAGATTCCAGAGGAGTGCTGAACCATGTGACAAAGTCTTCAGGTGGACCTTGAAGCAATCTTTAAAGAAATCTTTTTAGGTAGGCAAAAGGTTTTGTTTGGTTTGATTTTTGTTTTTTAATTCTGAAAGCACCAGTTTTATTTTCCAAAGGACACCTCTTTTCAGATGTAAATATAACTTTCTTAAACCCTATTCAAATGTTAAAATTATTCCTATCTGAATGCCAATTAACAAAAAGAAGGAATACTTTAATACTTAGTTCTTGATTTTGAAACTATGTGAAATACTGATGTTTCCCTCTTTGAACCAGATTTTTCTTTAAGGTATCTTTTCTTTGATTGTAAAATATATCATATATGCAGAAGATTGTGTAAAATACATATGTGCAGTTTAAATAACTACATACTGAATGCCCATGTAACCATCACTCAGGTTAAGAAATAACATCCCAGGTATTTTTAATGCATTGTCACAGAAGGAAGGGAGCATTTTACTGTGAGATAGAGTCTAAATTTCCTTGTTGTTTCTTAATAAAAAATGAAAAATTTCCCCCCTTATTTCTCCTTTGACATCTTAGTCCCAAATTTGGAAAAGATCCTAAAGTAAAGAAGTACAAACATCTTACCTTCTAACCCCTTTACATAAATTCTTTACATAATAGTTCATGACTCTCTCTGATGATGTATTTATGGGGAAGGAGGGAACATGTAATTAATGAAGAATGAAATATTTTAAATAGATGCTGCTGGTGTTTTTATAATTATGATTTATTATCCTGTATTGTTGCTATTTTTAATAAACTTCATGTGAAAAAGTTGGACAAGGAAGAATGATTAACAAGCCTAAACAAAACATGGTCTCTAATATGACTCTCAAGTGCATTGGCCCTAAATACCGAAGACTACATTAAATGATGTTTCCTCTTTTGCAAAAAATAATGCATTGTTTTCTGGGCTTATCACCTTCTGTTGTATTTTGCATTTAGGTAAAATCCTTCATTCAACAAGTAGTTACTGAGTTCAGTGCAGTACTAAGCACCACGAAGGGGTGAACAAAAGTAGAAAGACATAATCCCTGCCTTCAGGGGGGCTTAAAAACACTGGGGAAGATAAAGCATCCACTAATGAGGCAACTGAAAAGTACTTACAATCCATAAACAATCATCTGAGAGTAAAGTGCAGGCTGAATACAGAAACTCACCAAACTAAAAGTGGTTATACTTCCAAAGCAGTTTGTAAGAGTGTTGTTTTGAACTTAGAACACATTTTACTGACAGAACTATTATAAATAAATGCTGATTGGATTTCTAGGTTTGCCAAAAGAAACTCATTGAATTCACAATATATGGAAATTCTCTCTGTATATTGCCAGGGAAATATAGTAGAAAGTGAAAGTGTTGTAATACTAAGTTAGACAAAAAGGGAAAATAAAAATGATTATGAAATAGGTTCATAAAGCATATCTCGACATATTCTGAATGCAGATGCTTGAGCAAGAGCATGTTTAGTTAAAGCAGATAGATGAAGACTGCTGTGGGGATTCTGAATGGGACTCCATCAAGGGCACTTGCAGTCACTGAGGTATTGCTACTTTAACTTCAAAATATGTATTTTTCATTTCCGTTGACTCATTCAACAAATATTTGTTGAGGTTCTCTACTATGTGTCAAGCTCTGTTCTAGGCACCAGGAATACATGGTGAGAGGACATAGAGAACACACAGGAGCACAGGGAACTCCTATTCTAGTGGGGGGCTGGGAGGGAAAAACAATAGTGTCAAGAAGTGATCCCTGCATTTCTTTGATTCATCTTCACCATTACTCTATGTTTATGACCGACATTAATTTTCTATTAACCACCCTATATGATCAGTGTTGTAACTGTTCTTTGTTCCCAAGTGGAACTAAAGAAGGCAGGGGGAAATATCAGATACAGACATTTCCTGAGGTTTCTGACAACAACCAAAAGATGGGAAGAGGATATGTGTTGGAGAAGATTACCTCAGCTATGATCAATGAAAAGAAAAAATGGGCATGAATCCTTTGAGGAAAAAGGGCATTCCATCAGGCAGACATCACCAAGCCTTGCCATCAGTCATGGAGCACCTGAGCACCATTAAAAGCAATCTGGAGGAGGAGGTAGTCGGCATTGGCCGGTTAAACCTGTCTTGGACATGGCTTTTCTCTTCTTTCTCTCCCTGCCTCCTTCCCTGCTTCTGTTCCTCCCTTCCTCCCTCCTTCCCTCCACCCCTTCCTTCCTTCCTTTTCTCCTTCCTTCCTTGAAGCAAACATGTATTGGTGATTGCCAGGCACTGTACTAAGCATTAGGGACACAAAGATGAATATAACACAGTCCTGGTCCTGGTCCTAGTGCAGTTTGTAGTCTAAAACAGTGTTCCCATCTCAGGGATTAGTTTTATCCAGGGGTAGTACTTTTGACTACTTAACAACCCATGTAGTACAAGTCTACCAATCAGAATATATGCCATTCAAGGTTCCAGAGTAGGGTCCTGGAAACCCACTACTGTGCCAGTAGTTAACCTTGTAGTGACTGTATAGTAGAGAGGTGGGAGGTCCTGAGGGAGGGGTTGGAGTAGCCAGGACAATTGGGTAGGTAACAGCACTTGGGGGGAGGGGGCTCATGGTAGGAACTGTTTACCAAGTGATATAAAAGTATTAGTCATGTTAACAATGACTGTCATTTAACAATGATATGACTGTATCAATGGGTACTGCTTAAGTCCTTAGCACTACCTACATCCAATGCTTAGGAAAACAAGGCAGTGGTTGTAGGGAGTTGATGTGAGTGAGGGAAGCGTTCCTCAGTGAGTCTTGAGATTAGTCTTGAGAAAGAAGATCCGCATTCATTGATGGTTAGGAAGGGGAGGACATTTAGGCACAAGAAATAGCCTAAGAACGACAGAAATGGATAAATCATGTATAGAATGCCATCAAAAGCGAACTTAATTGGACGTGTGGGTGTTGAGAATGTATTGTAAATAAGATGAGGAGTGAATTTAGAAGAATGGACTGTGTATAGCAAGGAAGAAAGGGGTTGGTGGTGTCAACTGGGAAGAGGGAAACGTATATGCTAGGGTTAGGAGTTCAGTTCTGACATAGCAGAAAAAAGCGGGGAGGGCTACTCTGTATGTCCTTGAGCATTATGATGAAAGCAACGTATGAGGCAAGGTATTCTGTTGACTATATGGAGACTGAAGAAGGGTAAGACCAGTTTAAGAGGCTACTTCAGCAACCCTGGTAGGATTAATTAGGGCATGGACCAGGATGGTGACTGTGGAAATGAAAGAAAGGGTTCAATCTGACACATATTGCAAGACGTTGTGAGGGGCAAAGAAAGAGGCATCAATGCTAAGCATAATATATTACATCTTAAATATGATAGGTGGTTTTCTAAAAACTCGAAGAAAAATGTAAGTCTCCAATACTAACCCCTTTAAAATAGCAAGTTTAAATAGTAATGATCCTATTTAACTTACAAAATAAAGATCCTAACTTTTGAATATGCGGCAGTATGCATTAATCATCTTTTGACATTGAGAACAAGGTTCCTGTATTATACCAACCAGAAACAGCATTGAGCTGAATTTTTTATTATTCATTCATATTAACACAGAAAATGTGTAGGGTATGAAATCATTGAAATGTATGTGAAATCTGCTAGATTTCATTGTTCTGATGTTTAGTTGACTTACTAAAAGTCATTTCCAAATGAAAGTTTTCTCTTTTGAAGGCGGGAAGAAATGCGTGATTTTTAACTGAGTTAATTTTCAATTGACTCCTAAGACAACAGGGAAGCTTTGGGAGCCTAATTAAACCTTGTATTTGCTCTAATTACTTTAGCCACGGACTGCTAGGAAACAAAAGCAGCAAACAGACCTGTTCTGTGTGCAGCAGTCAGGCATTTGATGGTTGTTTTCTCCAGCAGAGATTTTGAGTAGCATAGAGGTAAAGAAGTGGAGATGCAAAGCCATTATCTGCAAGCGGTGGCTGTAGCCACAAATCACAGGGCAGCCCTTATTCCTGCATAGTGTAGAAAACATCATTCATCGTGCATGATTTTATTTATGTCCTAACAGAGAAAGCAATCATCATCACTAGCATCATCAAGGTAGCATCACATTTTTATCAGCATAATTGGATGTTAGCTCACAAAGACTATAGAGTTAATACTTAAAGGACAATTTCTATATTGGGCAAGAATAATAGTGCTTTCATACTGGTTACTTTTTCCTCTTAGGCTTGATTCTTTTGAATCATGTCTGTATTTAATGTAACGGTTTAATTTTCAAGCTAAGTAAATCCACGCTTCTATCACCCATTTTGATATCAGGACAAGTGGAGTTTAGAAGACTGATGATCATGTGTATGAGGGAAAAAGCAGATGAGTTCTTATTAGTAGGGACTACTCAATTCAGTCAAACAACTGCAAACAGAATTCACAGGAAATTCCTTTTAAAGGCACACCCCATTAAAGGCATATTTCATTAGATAGAAACTGTTTTAAAGGTACTGTGGCTATATTTATCCATTTGCTTTAGTTTCTAGATGTAAAATGCCAGCTGAAATGCTTGACTTTTTTTCCCCTCAGCTAAACTGATAAACAAATGAGAAATATTGTAGGTTTTATTGCTTCTTGTCTTTTCTTTTTTAATCTGTGTTTGAGATTGATTCAGAGTCCAGACTTTATAGAAATTACAACTTCAGCTTTCTGAGGTAACTTGTCCTAAATATAAAAACAAAAAATGAAGAGACAGGAATCTACAAGCAAAGGACAGCAGAGCATTAAAAGCAACCATCTGGTGAGTTCAGGCCAAATACAAAGTCTCTACTTTTTGCCTGAACCATCTAGAGGTCTGTGCCACCCCTCTGCTTTATTTTGCCTATGGAAACCTGACCTAAACTAAACAACTATTCTATATCATTAAGTTGTCCAGGAAGATGAAAGTTTAAATATATGTCAGGCAAGCGGCAGCATCTGGTGCAATTCAGTAATGATCGTCTCCTCCAGAGAGCTTCAGTGTTGGAACAACTTTTACAACTGAGGGGATTTGGTTAAACTACGAAGAGAAAATAACATTCTTCTAGCCACACTTTCTCCCTGTTCACAAATACTAATATTTACCACATCCTCTCCCATCGCAGGAGACATACTAAGTAAAATCCCTCTGTGAATTATCTCACTATATCTCTAATTCCATTTTGTTGTAGTCAGATAATACACTTTGGGGTATTAATAATCTTTCATTGTAATCATTTAAAAATTATTTTCATGCTTGTTTTTTTTTTTAACACATTGATTAGCCCTAGGAATTTCCCTCTATAGTAGAGAATATGTCTTTACCAAGTACTGTTTAAGAGTGCTACGTAACATTTAACAAGCTCTCTTATAGTCTGTTGATAGGAGAACAAATTTAGTTCTCTCTTTAAAAGAGCAAATAAGCTTAAATATGAGTTCATTTAAAACATGGTTAGAACTGATCCTGGGGACATTTGTGTGTCAGTAGCTCCCTTCTAAACTGCACTCCAAACCTGATTGTGCCAAATTTACACATCTTTCAAAACACTAGAGAATCTAGTTTAAAGGTGATGTTTTTCATCAACAGAGTAGGAAAAAAACTTGCAACAAATACGACAAAGTTTTAATGTCTTTATTATGTAAACAAGTCACACATAGTAAGGAAAAAAACACTAAGAATAAAGTAGGTAAGGCAAAGGATATAAGACACTCTTCAGAAGATAATCTTTTGTCAGTAAATATATATTAATAAGTTTTTTTAAGCTCACAAGTAAAAACATGCAAATTAAAAAACAGTGGCATGTTTCACCCATCTTTTCGGTGATTTTTTAAAATAACAGTGTACAATTCTGGCAATCACAGTGGTGACAGGGTAAAGTGATATAATATTTTTGAAAAATAATACATCAGATGTTCATATATTTTAACCCAGTAATTCCACTCCTTGCTTACTAACCCATGACAATAATTCTAAACATTTTTAAAAAGCTATAGGTTCAAGATGTTCATTGCAGCATTATTTATAATATTGAAAAAAATGAAAACTACCTAAATACCTCAGAGCAGAGGGATGATTAAGTACATTAATACACAACTGCCTAGACTATTTTCCTGGGTTTTCAATGATGTTTAGGTTGATCCATAATAACATGGACCAATGTTATCACGTAATATTAAGTGAAGAGAACAAGATACACTATTATATACACGGTAAGCCTACCACTCTAGGAAAAGATTCTATAAAGACATGAAGATTTTAAAATCTATTATTCTCAGTATTTTCCAAGTTATATTTAACATGCAGTTTAATGTTTTTCAATACATTTTAAAATGTCACATTTTTATTCAAAGCACTTTCAAATGCATTGCCTTGTTTACAAAACAGTTCTAGCTAGAGTAAAACTCGGTGCTTGGAAAGCCTTATGAAATATTTTAATACCTATCATAAAAATCTCAAATTATTTTATCCATTACCATTTTGATTATCAGTGGAAGGAATCTTCTTTATCTGTGACTAGGCAGCTGAAACATGTGGGGAGCAGCTCTAGTCCTGGCTCTGTCAGCATCCACACTTGTTCTATCTCTAGCCTCTTTCAGAAATCACGGCTGCTCCTAGCACCTGTGAATATTCTGTGCTTATAAACCAGTGGCAGCAGAGGGAATGATAACGACTGTTTCTAATATTTTGGAGAGAACCAAAACCAATTTCTTTTTTTCCAAAATGGGAGCACCCAAAAGGAGCCATTCCTCCAAATGTGTTTATTCTGTTTCTAACAGAGAACAAATTCTTATGAGGGCAGGGATGAAGGTTATTTTTATGATGTATACACTGCCTAGTTTACTGTTCGATTTTATAAATAATACGCTCTGCAGCATCTACCAAAGGGCAAAGGTGAACCGGCATTGCATTCTTTCAGAAATACCAAGTCTCCCTCCCCCTACCCCAACCCAAATCCCTCTTTGCAGTTGTGGTCACTCCTTTGACATTATAATGTAACATCGACCCATCTCTACAGTTAGGAAGCTGAAATCCTAGTAAAAGACAAACTGAGAGAAAGAGGGAGGGACGGAGGGAGGGAGACGGAGGGAGGGAAGGAGGGAAAAAGAGGGAGGGAAGCAGGGAGAGAGGGAGAGAGAGAGAAATTAAGAAACACCTCAGGAGGCTGCACTTACACTCCAGCTGTTTTTCCAGAAACAGGGGAGGCAGTGGTTCTTATTTTTGTGGTGTCAAGTTGTAGACTGTAATTCAGCAGAAATCTTTTCTTGACGCGAGAGATACGAAAGATATTCTAGGCTATGTGTTCAATATGATCCTTTGTTCTAAGTATGGGCTTTTCTTTTTCTAAAGTTTTTCGGTTTCGATCAAGGAAAGGGAAACAATATTATTTTGAAATTCTCTTAAACGCTTCTTTAAAACCATCTCCCATGGGAAAAATATCACGACAGCTTAACACTGATATATTTCAGTAAAAATCGAGTCCGATTTTTTTTCAACATGGCTGCATACTTTATAGGCCCCCAAATTTGTGCGTTCGTAGTCATCATTAATCAAATGGCCAGAAACAGCATCTTCAGCCAACCTGAGTTTCGTGGGCTAAAAATGCGCTCTGACGAAAGATGATGTTCATTTTGAAGGCATAGCTGTTATGTGTATGCCTTAGACTCGCGGGCTTTTGTCAGGGCTGGAGCGGGCTCGGGAGTGCCTGCAGCGCGATGGGCGGCAGGTCTGAGGGCCCTGGTCGTTAACACGTTTCCAGGGGGTGCCCACACTTTCCCCAGAGACTCTCAGCTCGAGGTGCGCGGCAGGAGTCAGTGAACCAGACTGTGACAGAAATAGAGAAATTATGTGAGGGACGGGAAGAAAAAGAGAGGGTGCCCGGCTCAGTGCCCTGGTCACCGTGGCTCGGGGATTTGCACTAGTTTATCACTACCATTAACAGCTGCTTGCAGAGGGTTGTTTACCGCCCGAACGCGCGACGACCAGACAGCGGAGCCCACTCCAGGGCCCACGCCACGCCTCCTTGCCCCTCAGCTCCCCTCCTGCCCCCCAAACTAATTACTTCTGGGCCCGCCTTGCTGCCGGACACTCCCATTGGCTCCCACCCCATCCAATGAGAACCTCGCAACAGTTTCACCTGGCTCCCGCTTCCCAAATAAACAAACAAACCGTCCCGCGACCGTGCCAGCTCTCCTCCTCAGCGCCGCCCGAGACGGTTGCGCTCCGCCCCCTCCGCCACCTCTCGCCCCCTCTAGCCAATCGAGCCCTGGCTGTGGTGCCCCCTCCCGGCCCCGAACACAGGCCGCTCTCCCCTCCTCCCCCCTCGAACTTCTCCCGCCCGCTCGTGCCTCCGTGTACTCTTTAGGACCAGCGTGGCCCCAGAGCCCCGCCTCCTCTCGTTGGTCCTCCCAAGGCCCACAAGCCGAGAGATTCACCAAGAAGGTCTAGGCCGGGTTGGAGGTGGCCCCGCCTCTCGGGCCCGCCGCCCCCTCCCTTACGCACCTCTACTGGCGGTGGCTCGCGCCCCTCCACTGCACTGGTAGCAGGAGCTGCAGCGGCCGCCGCGTGAGGCAGCGGTCACGTGTTGTTTTGCCCGCCGCCGCGCGCTTGGAGTGGAGTGGGCGGGGGCGCGAGCCAAGGCGGGAGGGGGCTGGGGCGGGCGGACGAGGGTAGACAGCCTCTTCCCCCAATCCTCCCTTCCCCGAGCCCCCCCTCCTCCTTGCTCACCTTAAAACCATCGTGCATCACCATGGCGAGTTGCTCCTTCGCTCGCGACCAGGCGACAAGGAGGCTGAGAGCGGCAGCAGCGGCAACGGCGGCAGCTCTAGCTGCGGTGGCGACCACCCCACTTCTTTCCTCGGGAACCCCGACCGCACTCATTGGGTCCGGGTCGTCTTGTCCGGGAGCCATGTGGCTCTCCACGGCCACTGGCTCCCGGTCAGACTCCGAGTCCGATGAGGAGGACCTCCCCGTCGGGGACGAAGTCTGCAAACGCGGCTACCTGCGGAAGCAGAAGCATGGGCACAGGCGCTACTTCGTGCTCAAACTCGAGACCGCCGACGCCCCAGCTCGGCTGGAATACTACGAAAATGCCAGGAAGTTCCGGCACAGTGTCCGCGCCGCGGCGGCTGCAGCGGCGGCGGCCGCCTCTGGCGCCGCGGTCCCCGCGCTCATCCCACCGCGGCGCGTGATTACCCTGTACCAGTGCTTCTCTGTGAGCCAGCGGGCCGACGCAAGGTACCGACACCTCATCGCTCTTTTCACCCAGGACGAGTACTTCGCTATGGTGGCCGAGAACGAGTCGGAGCAAGAGAGCTGGTACTTGCTGCTCAGCCGCCTCATCCTCGAGAGCAAGCGCCGCCGCTGCGGCACGCCCGGCGCCCAGCCGGATGGAGAACCGGCGGCGCTGGCGGCTGCAGCGGCGGCGGAGCCACCCTTCTACAAAGATGTGTGGCAGGTAATAGTCAAACCCAGGGGGCTGGGGCACAGGAAAGAGCTGAGCGGCGTGTTCCGGCTATGTCTTACCGACGAGGAGGTTGTGTTTGTGAGGCTAAATACCGAAGTGGCCAGCGTGGTCGTCCAGCTCCTGAGCATCCGTCGCTGCGGGCACTCGGAGCAGTATTTCTTCTTGGAAGTCGGCAGGTCCACCGTCATCGGCCCAGGAGAGCTCTGGATGCAGGTCGATGACTGTGTGGTGGCCCAAAACATGCACGAGCTATTTTTGGAGAAGATGAGAGCCTTGTGTGCAGACGAATACAGAGCCCGCTGCCGCAGCTACAGCATCAGCATCGGCGCCCACCTGTTAACCCTGCTGTCCGCTAGGAGGCACCTGGACATGCTGCCGCTGGAACCCAGCGGCTGGCTCAGAAGGTCCCGCTTTGAGCAGTTTTGCCACCTCAGAGCCATCGGTGACGGGGAAGACGAGATGCTCCTCACCAGGCGCTGCATAACACCCAGTGAGCCTGTGCCCCCTTCCAGGCGAGGAAGACTGCACCTGCCCAGAACGCGCAGGTCCAGGAGAGCAATTTCAGTGCCAGCTGGCTTTTTTCGGCGCTTAGCACCCAGCCCTGTGCGTGCCCCGCACCCAGAAGCCCCCAACGAGGGAACTTGCCTGTCTTCTGAAGCATCTGGTTCCGGCTCTGGCAACTCTGGGGAAGAAGGCAGTCCTCAGGGCAAAGAGGATCAGGAAGGAAACAGAGGCGACTATATGCCCATGAACAACTGGGGCTCAGGAAATGGCCGAGGCTCAGGAGGTGGACAGGGTTCGAGTGGCCAAGGCTCCAGTAGCCAGAGCTCAGGAGGAAACCAGTGCTCAGGCAGGGGGCACGGCTCTGGAAGTGGCCAGGGCTCAAGTGGCAGCCAGGGCTCAAGTGGCCAGGGATCCGGGGGCCAAGGTGCAGGAGGAAACCAGTGCTCAGGAGATGGCCAGGGTACCACCGGTGGGCACGGCTCAGGCAGTGGTCAGGGAGCTGGAGGTGGACACGGCTCAGGCCGTGGCCAGGGGCCTGGAGATGGTCATGGCTCAGGTGGTGGCAAGAACTCTGGTGGGGGCAAAGGCTCAGGAAGTGGCAAAGGCTCGGATGGCGATGGTGAACGTGGGAAATCTCTGAAGAAAAGATCCTACTTTGGCAAATTAACTCAGAGCAAGCAACAGCAAATGCCACCACCTCTACCACCTCCCCCTCCACCCCCGCCAGTTGCAGCAACTGGTGGGAAAGGGAAGTCTGGAGGAAGGTTCCGACTTTATTTCTGTGCCGACAGAGGAGCCACAAAAGAACGCAAAGAAGCCAAAGAAGTTAAAGACACAGAGACCCCAGAAGGTGCAGCTCGGGGTCCTTACAGAGCCAGAGCTTTTGATGAAGATGAGGATGACCCATATGTGCCAATGAGGCCAGGGGTGGCTGCCCCTCTCGCAAGCTCCAGTGATTATATGCCAATGGCTCCTCAAAATGTCTCTTCTTCGAAAAAGCGCCACTCTCGATCACCTTTTGAAGATTCGAGGGGTTACATGATGATGTTTCCCAGAGTGAGCCCACCACCTGCCCCAAGCCCTCCAAAAGTCCCTGATCCTGATAAAGAGGATGACTCAAAGGACAATGACAGTGACAGTGACTACATGTTTATGGCTCCTGGAGCTGGTGCAATTCCAAAAAACCCCAGAAGTCCCCAGGGAGGCTCTTCCTCCAAAAGTTGGAGCTCCTACTTCTCTCTGCCAAATCCTTTTCGGAGCTCCCCGCTGGGACGGAGTGACCACAGTGAGTATGTACCAATGTTACCTGGAAAATTCCTGGGGAAGGGCCTTGACAAAGAAGCCTCATCTACCGGTGGCCCCGAAGATGTAGCTTCAAAGCCTTCAGTTGCGGGGTCATTCTCAAAGCCTAGAGACGGAGGATCACCTTCAAAGCCTTCAGGTGATGGGCCCCCCAAGAACAAGGCTAAGAGACCTAACCGACTTTCTTTTATTACAAAAGGAAATAAAATCAAGCCAAAACCACAAAAGCCCACACATGAGCAGAAAGAAGTTGACAGTGCTAGCGACTACGTCAACATTGACTTCCCCAAGAGAGACAGGAATACGCCAGCTCCTCGTATTCAAAGACTGCCAGATTTGTGGGGCATAATTGCCGACCCCAGACAGTTCGCCTTTTCTAATTACGTGAATGTGAAGTTCGGAGTGCCATTTCCAAATCCAGCAAACGACCTCTCAGATCTTTTAAGAGCTATTCCAGGTGCCAACCCCTTCTCTCTGGACGGTGCTAGGTGGCCACTTCCGCCTCTTCCTCCCAGTGCTACAGGTAATGATGCTAATGAGGAAGAAGGTGACTACATTGAAGTGATTTTCAACCCAGCGATGACACCAGCCGTGCCTTTTGCTGACAGTGCCATTCGCTACGATGCTGAAACAGGTCGAATCTACGTGGTCGACCCATTTTCGGAGTGCTGTATGGACATTTCTCTCTCCCCCAGCCGCTGCTCGGAGCCACCACCTGTAGCTAGGCTGCTGTTGGAAGGACAGCTAGAGAGAAGACGCCCTCAAAGCCGCTCGCAAAGTTTCTCTGCATCCGCCAGAGCCGCTGTCTCGGCTTTCCCAACCGACAACCTGGAGAGAGATCTCTCCGCCTCCTTCGCATCGGCGGCGACCGCCGCGCCAGCCTTACCCGTGGGCCGGGCTTTAGCCGCCGCCTCCGCCCTCGTCGCGGCCCCGGGCATCGGCGCAGCGGCTGCGGGCTTGGAGGCCGCTGCTGGATTTGACTCCGCCTCTGCCCGCTGGTTCCAACCTGTTGCGAATGCTGCGGGTGCCGAAGCGGTAAGGGGGCCCCGAGACGCTGCGGGTGGCTCGAACCCTAGAGCCCCAAACCCATCGGCCGACTCTGCCGGAGGTGAGAATGGGGCCGGCGGGGCTGCCGCTGCAGCTGCCGCTCCCCCTCCATCGCCTGGCCGCGGCCGGGTGCGGAGCCCCCTAGAGCGAGACGATTCTGACAACGACGACAAGTACGTGAGGATGGACTTTGCCAGACCTGACAACAAGAAGTTCGACTCTCCCCAAAGAGGTTGGTAATTTTAGAATTCATTTCCCCAAAGTTAATAGTTGTTGCTTAATGAATCGATACACTACTCTGTCTACAGTGTTAGGAAAAGATGAGTTACTATTTCATTCACCGGTGCTTATTTAGCATGGAAAGTAGAATTCAGTTTTAATTATCCATGCAATACCTTGTGATCTGTACAAAAACTTAACTTCTCATCTAAGTTTCTGTATCTAGAAAGAACCGATTATCAATTAAACATTGATTCTGCATTTTAGGAGTAGTTAAAACTTACAGATCTGTAGCATGTGGATGCTTTCAAATATCCTTCCCTAACGCGTAATGCTTTATGCAAACAGGACGTCGTAAACTGAATCCCATCAACTCATTTTCAAATCAACAAGTTAAAGCGGCTTTTCTACAAATGCACATATTTAATGATAGGAAAATTAATAAGAGCGTCGAATATTAAGCAATAACAGTCAACTGTTAACATTTGGGGGAGGATGACATTCTCCTCTGAAAGTTACTTTTTAAAAAGCAGTCATTGTTATGCTGGTTTGCTGTGATTCACCAAGGTTAAACCTCAATTGTTAGCTGGAATGTCTGCAGGGAACAAAACGTAAATAATCCAAAACAACAGGTGATTAAAAGAAGAGGGTATTTGGCTCTGGAATGTGTTTTTTTGTGTTGATTTGTTTTGTTTTTACACAGGATGAATAGCCAGGAACCTTGAGCATTTCTTTTCTATGTCACTAATAGTGACAGGCAAGTTCACCTTTGCTGTGCCTCATTTTCTTCATAACTCCCCCCAAACAGGGTATGGTGACAACATGCTAATGAGTATGAATATTGCTTGAAAGGTTTAAAAAGCATTTAAAACATCTAATTGCTGCGTCTTCTGGGCAATCCAGTAAAGCAATATAATAAGGCCGGAGGAAGACCTGACCCCAGGGGCAGCCTACCCTGGAACATTGCAAGCTTTTTTAAAGGGTTACTTTTTCAAAGGAAGAAATAAGAAAGAATAGAATCTGTCAGACTTGAAAATAAGACTTCAAGTAAATCTACTGTGTACATTGTGCAGTGTTGTTACCAATGTGTCTGGAGACATTCTCAAGAAATGATTTTGGAAGATGATGTCTTCATAGTCTCGACTGCCTTCCCTCTTTACCAGAATGTCCTTCTTTTCCAGTGAAGAGGAGGGATGGACCCCAGCAGTTTTCATTCCAGTAGTCAGTTTAGTGAAGATTTTTGCTTTGCTTGCTGTGTGGAATGCTTTTGTGATTGGATCTCTGCCCACTGTGCTTGATCAGGCAGAACAAGTCGGGGACTGATCACAACAGTCACCTAACAAGCTCCCTATTTAGTGCAGGTGTAGTCCCCCTCCCCTCTCTCCCCCTGCTTTAGAAAACTTGCCATACAAAAACTCACGTCTGCAGCACGGACACATTAAAGAGTGATCATTAAAACGACAAAAGGATGCTTTGGCTTGCAGATCTCCTTTAAATTGTGAGCTCCCCCCCCAACCCGCGCGCGCGCGCGCGCGCGCGCACACACACACACACACACACACACACACACGTGCGCGTGCACACGCACACACACACACACAGGATCACCACTACTACCAGTACTATGCATTTAAAATATATAATTCTTTTTCCAAGGATTTAATTCATAACCAGCTTTTCAAGAACAGCTCTATTTTTTATTCTGTAAAGCACACCTGGAAATTGGCCTTAAACTATTGTTTGAGTCTAACTGCTGAAGACCCCATTTATGATACTGATGTAAGTGTTCATTGCTGTCTGTGTCACTGCAGTACTTTGGAAAGGGCCAGTGTTCATAGAGGTTTGTCTACACTTTCCACTACTCTGCTTAAGCAAAGATTAAAATTAGTGAAAATTCCTTTGTTCCTTAAAAAAAGAAAAACACCCTGGCTTCCCAAAGATTATCTAGATCCTCAAATAATTATCACTATTTTAGCATAAGTTACTGATTTATAAATAACTTCAAATAACTTTATAGCTATGTTTGAGGTTTAATGTTCCCTAAACGCATTGTTCACTGAGCAAGTGCCTAACTTTATTGAGTACCTATAGCAAGGAGGCTGTATCTCACAGGGAGGTTGGTGCTTAGGTTGAAACAAGAGAGTGAATGTGGAAGCACTTTGGACCTTTACAGCACTTTACAAATAGAAAATATTTTTATTTTGTCGTTGGATTAACAAGCACTGCAGATTCAACAGTTTGAACAGATGATTTAGTTTCTTGCAAAAATGATTGAGACCAAGAGTGATTAAGACACATAATTTGCTGAGATGTATAAAAGGAAGGATATACAGAAGGAACTCATTGAAGGAAATGTCTTTTGCTACCATTTTCATGTAAATTGATATGGTACAATGTTGCCTGTGAAGTGTTAAGAACAGGCTGGATAATTTTGAGCATTTTGGGGCTATGGAAACATTTTCACCCATTTCTGATCTCCCTTCACCTTCCTATCTAACATGAAAAAAAGAGATCATGTCAGAAAACAATAAATCTGCTTTGACAAAAGAACAAAGGCACAGTCTTTATTAGGAGTTATGTATCCCCCAGGGTAATTTTAATTTATGGCAAATGCTTAGAACAGTGCCTGGCACGGAGTAAGTGTTGTACCTGATTTGTTACACAACTATTATTATTGTTGTTACTGTTATCATTTTTATTACCTTTAGAAACACAAAGCAAAATTAAAATTCTGTGTCCCCCGATCCCACTTTTCGGTTAGTCACTACTTTCCTTTAAAATGGTTTACATGCTTGTCCAGTGTTGGCCTCTTTATGATTGGGGTCTGTTTGTAACTTAAGTCAAATGAAGCGAGACTGTAGGCATCGAGATAACGTTTTTCATATAACCTGAAATTAGTATATAATCTCATTCACCTACAGTCACATTGCATCTAATACTTTAAAGCCATTTGTTCAAGGGAATTAGAAAGAAGCTCTCAGAAATATAACCTGGACTTGACTCTTAAAAATGAAATAATTTTAAAAGTGTGAAGTCTTAGGATTTCCAACACATGAGTTATAAATATTAGCATTTAGGAGGAGAATGCAATTTCCCATATGGTTTAGTCTCACTCTTGACCCACGAGTGCATTTTTGTCTCTTTTACTGCTGTATCTGATGTAAATTTTATAGTTTAAAGGGAGTTAAGGTTAAAAATTCACTGATTTTTCCATTTCAGAGATGGGAACATAAGATCAGCTCTAGGAGGAGTGAGAGAATTGGCCAGCCAAATTAGTAATGTTATAATAGCACTTGGTATTAAAAAGCAGAAAAAAATCTGTAGTAATTACCTTTTGAAATTTTAGACACTGTTATTAACATGAAGGAGGTATAAGCTTCTTTTCAGTGCACTACTGCCAAATCCTCTTGCTATAAATTCTAGGTGCTGAGAGCAAATTTTTTTTTGCTGTATTGGACTTATTTTTTATAAATTACTAGAATAAAATCTCCATATAGTAGAGATTTCTCAGTCACCATTGATGGGTCACTTATTTTAGGCAACATTCATCCCCACCCACACACAAAAAACTGGACAGTCATTTGAAGTAGAGGTGTTTGATCTATAATAATTAAAGAAGACTTCATTCAATTAAAATTAACTAAAGTTATTGGCAGTCATTATTCATTTGTATTCACTCTATTTTAAGAGTGATGCTTCTAGGATAAAAATTGTGGCCACTAGCAAAATATCTCCTTTAAACAAGGACTAGGACTTTAATTGAACACAGCAGAGTATCACACATGCATAAAAACTCAAACAAGATACCTTACTTTCTTTTCCTCTCCCTAATTGCCAAACATGAACCAAAATACTTCAGAGTCATTGGCAGGGAGCTGCTTTGGGAACAAATTTGGGCTTCTTAGAGTGACCCCCAAATTTTCATGATGGAATACATAAGGGTAACCAGTATAGGGAAAAACAAGGAATATTGTGTGTGATTATAAGGTATTGCTGTTAACTTGTCAACTTACTGATTGAGGAAATGCTTTACAGCTGCATATTGCCTTATAATTTGCAAAGCACATTTACATTCATTATTTTACTGGGGGATGGTAGGTACTGGAACTGAAGCCGGTGTTAAGGATTTTCTCATGGTCAAAGAGGTAAGTGGTCGAGTTAAAAAATCAAACCCATTCATCTGATTTCAAGCCCAGTGCTCCACCCAAAACACCACACTGCCCCTTCATCAGATGTTCAAAATCTGTTATTTTCCTATTGATGAAAGATTATGACACAGGCAAGGATTGGGAACATTTACAAGTTTTCTCAAAGTTGATAGTATCCAATTTTGTTGTAATTTACTTAATCAGAGTGTTAAAACTGTGAACCATCCGCCAGAGCTTGGGTAATGTTCATTACATTGAACTGTTTGCCATAGCTTTAGAATACAAGAATTCGACCTGTTCTGGAATTGAATGACACAAATAGCGTGTTTATCTATTTGGATCCCACGGAAGTGTTGAAAGGAATAAAAATGAAATGAGGGGGACATTCAGTAAACTTCCATTAATGGTCATTTCCTTAACTGAAGTTAGATATGTGTGATTTTCCTAATAATCCGTTGACATTTGTCACTTACAGCAAAAAGTCTTTTAATTTTATTTTTCCATATGTATAAAATCTGATATTCGAATCTGCACCATCATGTTGGGCAAAATGGGATAAAATGAGATAGGTGGAGGGAAAAGCGCTGTCGAAATAGATGCTCTTCATTTGTTTAAAAAGTAGATTTGCTTTTGGCAGTCAGGCAAGTAGCATTTTGAAGCCTTGAAAATCAAATCCTCTCCTTGGGACATAAAAATCCCTGTTTAAAATTAAATTCATTTTGTTTAGCACCTTTTTTTTTTAATGCTTTAAGACTATGTAAAAATAGCTCAGACATTTTATTGGCAGTATTGGAAAAGAGCTTTTGTAAAATACTTAATTAAAGCCTGCAGTATGTTTTGTCTAAGAGGTGCTGTCAGGCTCTTAGATGGTGAGGATCATTTACTGGAAAACGCTGCTTGGTCCTGAGTAAGAAATGAGAGATGAAAAAGGCTACCTTTTATAATAATGAAATGAATACATTACAGCACACTCAGTTTTTACCACAGCTATTAGACTGCTCATTTTAAAGCTATTGATAAAATTGCCAAGATAACGCACTTACCATACGAAATTAAAATATATTCTCTAGCAATTCTGCATCGGTTATCAGTTGTGCAGCGACAGGTCTTCGATTTCCATCTTCTTTTGGAAATGGTAGGCTGTACTTGAGACACAGGAATTTGTAAAGATTTTTTTTTAATGTAGATATATGTCATCGTTTAGATTTGCCTTCTGTTAGAGGATGCCTTACAATTTCTGGCTGAGGGCTTAATTCCTTTTTGAATTAATGGAAAATATGTACTTAAATATTTATTTCATGAAAGGAGAAAGTTATTGCTATTTTCCCCCTAGCTTCCTGACATCCTATTTCTTTCTTTCTTTCTTTCTTTTTTTTTTTCTTTTGAAGTATAGTTGATTTACAATGTGTGTTAGTTTCTGGTGTATAGTGATTCAATTCTACATGTACATATATATATTCTTTTCCACATTCTTTTGGTTAGGGTTGCATTGGTTGCATTACGTCTTACCCTCACCGTGCCCTTTGCCGAACTTGCGTCTCTCATTTCAGGAAAACATGCCCTTTCCCAGCCTCTCTCTGGCCGTAAAGGCGAGGGCCACTCTGGGAGGCCCGCAGGGCCCATGGGGGGCTTACTTCCCCAGACGATGCTCGCCCTGTTCACCGCCTGCTCGCAGGGACAGGCTTCCTTGCAGCACTGCTTGTTCTGCAGGTCCTGGGCTGTGCTGCCTGCTCTACTGTCACTGGTTGGCACGGAGGCAGCTGGGCCGGTGTTTAAAGCTGTTTTCATGGTTGGATTGACCACAATATGTTTGATGCTAGCCAGACCTTCTGGATTTACCGAATATCCAGTTCCCCATAAATTGCTGTCACTTTAGCTAGTTTTCACGATTTATAGAATTTCCCTCTCTATGATTACTCATTTTCTACCGTAGAGTGGACACTTACAGAGAGACTATCAATGAAGTCGGTCTCTAAATTCATCTGGAAAATTATTCACATGGGCACCCACAGTCCCCTTGAAAATCTGACCAAGAAATGTGATTTTTTAAACTCCTGCTTTTTTGTACATTGTGTCTCCAGCCTTGAAGGCATATCAATACTGTCCTCACCCTCAGGATACCGCCCCCTCCAACACACACAGCCACGAAGGACTCCTTATTGTGGCTGCAGCTCTTACCATAGTTTCTATTGCTACCCTGCCCCGAGTTATTCCAGCTGCTTGACCTTAGGGGCCACTATTCTTATTGCCATGGCTAGAAGAGACCTTTGCCAGGAGTCTCACGTTGAAACTTCAAAGACATCTCCCCATGGAAATGATGTTAATAGTGACCACTGGGTGCAGTCAAAACAGTTCTCTCAGCTCAGGAACTGCGTAGGTTTAGTCTAGGCATGTGTAGATGAACCTACGAACCTATCCAATCCACCATGTATTTATAACATTGTTTCTGTAGGATAATTTATTCTGAGTTTCAGCTAAACAGTGAGCCTTGGAATATGTCTCTTTTGTAAATTGGAGACTGCCTATATTAGAATTCTAGTAACTGGCATTCTTTAAGTCGGCAGTAACTAGGCAGCAGAGTGAAGTGGCCCAAGTGTCTGTTGGGAGGTAGTGGACAAGCTGACCTGGGACGAAAATCCTGTCTCTGTACCCAGATAATCAGGACTGCAGTGAACCCGCATAAGTGGTGCCGGGCAGCGCAGGGCAGGTGTGAAACAATTGAGCTGACTTTTGAGGAGTTGGAGGTTTACAAGTGTCATCCATTTCCCTTAACAGATTTTTTGAGCATTCCGTCACAAAACCGTTGCCGCCATGAGGAGAAGCATATTTGATCTTCTCATCTGTGAAGGAGACAGTAGTCTGGTATGATTGGTGTTGTAAGGCTAGCAGCAAGTATTGCTAGTTTTCACCCTTGAGGGACAGCACTTAGATTTTTGTCAAGCTCTAGAGAGTCATCTTCCTATAATAGATTTCTAGGGCACAGAAAGGTGTGGTGATCTGTTCTCATTGGAAAAAAAGAAAACTATATATAAGCCAGAGGTGATGCTAAGCTAAATCATATAACTATATCATTATACATTCATCTTTAGGGTATAGGCTTTCATTTTTCTTCATTCCCTTTCATTCGTCCTCAATGCTTTACTTGTCGGGCCCGGCTTGTTCGTGATCACCAGTCTAGATAGCATGTTGACTAATAAATGGAATGAAAAATTTTCAAAAAAATTTAAAAACAATTTTTTTTTGAGTTCTAGGAAGATTGGAGTTAAAAAGTTAAGTAAGGCCATGAGACTGGGGAGAGTGGAAAGAGAATGAGAGAATAACTGGATAGTTACAGTCCGGGCTTCTCTGGGAAGGGGAACCATTGCCATGTTGGACTCCACACTGTAAGAGAGGCAGGTTGAGGATTCACATAAAGAGACCTGGGATGTCCTGAAGGACTGGACTTCCCAGCTCGCCCTACAAATTTCCAGGGATATTGAAGTCATGTAGGCTTTATTTGTATATTAAAGATTAATGGTTAGGTTTAGGTTCTATTATACAAATAGAAACAGAAAAGTTTACTGTGTTTGTTCTTGAGAAGAAAATGATGCCTGCCGGATTTGAGGGGCAGGGGTAGGAAAATGTTTTGACCCATCAGAATCTATTGAGGTTTTCTCCCTTAGAGAGAAAAATTAACTTGAAGATTATACAGCTCCTTAAAAGGGGTGGAATTAACTTGTCATTACAAAGATCTCTGAGTAGTCAGAAAGTAAGAGGACCCAATAATGTAATTATTTATAACCGGTCAGTATCAAGTGGAAGTAATACATCAAAATCAAACCACATAATTGAAAGCATTGCCATATACCTTTCTGGTGATGGACTGATATCAAAGTGAACTGGAAACAGAACTAAGATATGATTGTCAGCCCTTTGATTCATTTTGCAGACAGTTTCTGATGGCGTTTTAATCTCGAATTGCTTTCCCTTGTCACCCAGCAAGCTCCTGGGTTATTTCCTATGCTGTTCTTTGGAATGTGCTCCAGGAATGTAAACTCATTTTAATATTGGCCTAAGTAAAACAGGATTACCAAGGTAAATCTGCGGCTCAGGTTCCCATAATGCATTTCAAAAGCAAATTAAATTATTTTGGGATTATCTTGTTTTCGATTGCATTATTGCTTTCTACTAGCATGGTTAATCAAGAGTTGACAAATATATTTGGTAAAGTAAACTTGAAATCACACCAGTATTTGCTAGGTTTTAGTGTGTTATCAAGCATTCACTCCCTGCTGCTGCGTAGGTGTTATAAGAAAGCAACTGAAATATGAAACAAATTTTAGTAGCCCATGTCATTCTTTAGAAAGTAGAGAAGAAAGAAAAACAACCCTAATAGCAACAAGTGCCCCGAATTTCAGGCTTAGTATAATGTTGATGGCATAGTTATATGGAGCTTAATTTGTATTTTCTAGGAAAAATACATACGATATACAGTATATTATAGAGGGTAGTAAGAATTCCCGTTTAAAGCTCATTCCGTGTACTACAGATTAACATATATTTATATTAAAATAAAATAGTAAACCAAATTTTATGTGATACCTTTCTAACCTTGAATTTCTGTTAAAAACCTCTAGCTGATAGCATTTTCAAAATTCGATGATGCTAGTCCAGTCTAATTTTGCAGGGGATAACTGAGTTGCTAGTATGTACTCTCAAGGTTAATGTGTTGCTATTACAGACACCTTTCGTCCTGTGTAAACTTGATAAATACATAGAATCTAAAATTTCCCACTGCTGACAGGAAAACGTCGTATCTTTATTTATCTAAGGTGTTAATTTTTTTTAAACCTTTTAATGTGGTTGAACATCCTTATACAACGAATCGTGATGAATAACCACAAGTTCATGGGAGGGGAATGGAGGCCTTTGATGCTTCACCCAGATGCAAGCTGTTACATTTTTAAAACCTCTGATGAAAGAATGAATAGTTAAAATGTATGCTGCTGGTTTAATACAAGATCTTGTACTTGAAGCCTACTCTGGGGGATGCTCTCCTTGGATTCTCTGAGAGTGGCTGTAATGAAATAGGAGATTTGGTAGTTTGATGTGACCTGAAAGTACCACTCGCATCCCATAATCAATTTGCTGACCATTTATCCCCATCCCTTCTCCAGTCTAGCACCTTCTTCAATGTACCAGATACCCTTCCTCTGCCCCACTCCCGATTATGCACCCTCTCAATAAGCAGAAGGCCAAGAGAGTAATACCAGAACTTCTTTTTATTAGACAGATGGGGATTTCAAGCAAATCTCCTTTGCAGGTATGATTTTGCTCTTTTAGACATTTAGTGATTATGGCTATCACCAAGGCTGTGCTGAAATCCTTTGACTTGTGCCACGTAATTTGGCGAAGGCATAACCAAGCATGTAGGAGAAGAAAAAAATTCTCTTGGTCTGCCCAGTGCTGGGCTTACTTGCTGGCCCCACTGAGAGGAAGCAGAGCAGTGCATGCATGTTTACAACGCTGCTACCCCCCAGAAAAGTCAGATTGGCAGCCTGGGAGCAAAAGGAATAACTGCCCTTGAAGCTTTGCTGGGCTCATGCTGGTGTTTGTCATAGGCAGCCAGCATAGTTAGGCACCTCCATGCCAAGGCAGTCTCCTCACTATGGCTCTCAAAAACTACTAGTTCTATTTGTTGTTTTGTTTTAGAACAGGGTGGGGTTTGTGGGGGGGATCGCTTTACACTTTAATTCTGAAAGTAACTTTTATTGTCATCTTTTTTTCCCCCTAGAGTGATTACATTGCTACAAAAACACATTTTAGAAGAGAGGTGATGCTTATGGAATTTCATCTTTGTCTACTCCAGATCTGCCTAAAAGAAAAAGAATTCACAGGCTTCTGAATAGAAAGCAACCTGAATTTATAAAAGCCTACAAGTGGATGCTGGCAGTTGAATGATCCTAACACAGATCATTCACACAGCTGCCTTATGGATCCAGTGATTTGGAATTGAGAAATTCACACTGTATTTCGGTTTTGTTTTCTGGTTTCCCTCCTAGATCCGTCTCTTTGAAAGGAAACAAACACTATAAAAATAAGCATCTCATAACTCATTCCCTCTTTTAAAAAATGTTAATTACATATGTGTAAGTGTGGCCAATACCAATTTTACTCATGTATAATACTTAGATTTAGTCTTAAAGTTGAAAACCCTTGAAATAAAAGGAGAAAAAGAATGAGGTTATGTTCCTAAGAAGGTAGGTATGATCTGGAATCTTTTTTTTTCTGAACAGTACATACACACAGTGTTTCTTGATCAAGGAATTAAACATCAACTGGACTGATACCTTGATGTGACATTTCTAATATTTTAAAGGCGGGACCAAAGGGCAGATTATCTCAGTTTTGATCATTAACAAAACTGCAGCATCCTGTCCACATTAAATGTTACCTAAACTGCTATCTTGATTGAACATTTCCAACGTTTTAAAGGCAGAACTGAGGAACAGAGGATCTGTTTCTTCATATACATCACCATGATGTTCTGCTTGCAAATCAATTGAGCATTTCCAAAACCATTAATTTTTTTGAAACCTACATTTTCCCCCTAAAAGAAGCAACATTCTTCAAAAAGTCTCTTCACAAAGACCCTCTCTGCCTCTCTGGGCCTCCCCCTTTCACCCTCCATTCTTCCCCTCTTTCTGGCTCTTTCCTTGACACACACCCTCCCTCCTATGCCTAGGGCTCCTATAAAGAAATCAGTTTCCCATATTCCAGAAATTAGTGTGGACATATCAATCGATATTCTGATGAAAACTTAAGCCAAAAGGAACCTCTTACAAGGTCTCGTTTCCCTTTGAGTAATAAGACTATGTAAGATGTACCAAATTAAAAAAAAAAAAACAACCAAACAATCAGAGCAAGCTCCCCCCTCCCATTTTTGCTTGCCTCTGATGGAAACTGAATTAAGATTTTAGGAACCTGGACCTTTGAGAACAGGACACTAACAGGTGGTGATCACAAAGGATAGGTACAAAGGTCTTGAAGCTTGCTTAGAGCTTTGTTACGTGGTGGCACACGAATCACGACTTGTCGTGCCATCACTGGCAAACCTCATCATATCACAGATGGGTGTGCGTGTCTGTAGAAGTGTGTGAGTGCTAACGTGCGTGCGCATATTTGTGTGTATGCATACCTTTGTGTACCTGTGTACATGTGATTGTAGATGTACCTGTTGTGTGTAACTCTGTTTAAAAAAATTGCTTCGCATTTAACGTGCAACTTTGAAGTAGTGTACTATTTACCTAAAGTTTTTCACCACTCGGTTTTGACGTCTTTGAACGTGTACTTCTATCTTCGAGCAGGCTTATAGTACATGTGTTGCTACACTAACTTTTCTGAAGAACCGAGTTGACTTCTGTTATTTTTCCTTGCCTACCAACCAAAGGGATGGAGGGGCTCTTTTTTTTTTTTTTTTTTTTTTGTCCCTTGTGAACGGTGCTGAGGAGAGGATGTGGCTGCAGTACCAGTCACTACTCCAGTTACTGGTCACTGCTAGGGGATCAGTTTCATCAATTCCTTCAGACTCTTCTCTTTTTCCAATCTGATCAAATAATGCAGTGTGGCTTTTGTTCATTGTGGTAACAATGCAGTCTTCAGGCAGCCCTTTTTCCATCCTTCTGTCAGTCACCATTTTATTTTCCAGTAAGTTAAGTCATAATCGTTCAGAATTGTGGAAAGAGAAGATCATCCGGGGGAAAATGCTATATTGCTTTACTTGCATATTAGGTTCAGAGGCTGCCAGCAGACAGGGTACAGCACAGAGGTGACACTTGCTGAATAAATGAATGGGAAACCTCATACACAACAGTACAAATAGTAACAGGTACAAATAGTCACAGGTACAGCATAACAAATATGCAATCTTTTCACACTACTTCTTAGTTTACAGACACAACTAATTTATTCAGTATTGTGCTGGAAGAATCTTTTCAGAATATGTGTACCAACATATCACTGACCTTCCAGCTACCGGTTTATGCTGCTGTTAAGAAAAACCAATGATGGAACGATTTTTGTGTGTGTGTGATCTCTACATTTAATTTGGTATCAGACATAGTCACTTGGTCAGTAAAAACTAAAACTTTACAGTTCCAGCAGTTCATTACATTTGCTATTTCTGCTTCACAGATCTCCTTTGAGTTGCTCTGGCTTTGTCTTCCTTTGTAAATACTCTTATATTCTTTTTTCTTTGTAAACATCTCATTTGCAGTTTGGGGAGACAACCTTGCAACTCTGTATAGTGTTTATATATATATCTGACTTGCCTTTCCATAGAGCTACTCGCAATAAATGTGTTCATGAAAGTTATTTGTGTGGAGACTCATTTTTTTCTTAATAGAATTAGCCCTACTACTTCGTTACAAGTAGACTTTTCTGCTCAAAGCAGAGTAACTGGAATAACTGAGGGTTTGGGTTACAGTTACTATGCCTAGAAACTTGAGGCTTTTCAACAGAGTTAATACATCAACTCTTGATTCTCTAAAAGTGGAGGTGATACTAGTGTAGAACTTAACCTGAGTTTTCATGTCATCATGGAAATGTGTGAATCCTATGTAAAAAGCACTACTCAGTGAGGTTGAAGGTAATCAGTCACCGTTTTCTTTTGTCTCCTTCCCTTACCACTTAACTCTTGCCCTTTAAATGGCTCCATTTTCATTTACTTATTTTTAACCGCTGCAAAGGCAAATATGAGTACATGGAAAATACACCAATGAACAGATACAGAATAGAAAACTTCTCTGTATTGATGTTTGATTGAATGTCAAGAATATATTAGCTATCAGAGAAAAGCAAATCAAAACTACAATGAGGTATCACTTCACACGGGTCAGAATGGCCATCATTTAAAAGTCTACAAATAATAAATGCAAGAGAAGGTGTGGAGAAAAAGGAACCCTCCTACAATATTGGTGGGAATGGAATTTGGTGCAGCCACTATGAAGGACAGTATGGAGATTCCTCAAAAAACTACGAATAGACTTACCGTATGATCTAGCAATCCCAGTCCTGGGCATATATCTGGAGGGAACTCAATTGAAAAGACACCTGCACCCCAATGTTCATAGCAGCACTATTTACAATAGTCAAGACATGGAAACAACCTAAATGTCCATCGGCAGGTGACTAGATAAAGATGTTGTGGTATAAATATATACACCTTTGTATATATATATATTACTCAGCCAAAAAAAGAATGAAATCCATTTGCAGAATCATGGATGGACCACACTAAGAGATTATCACACTAAGTGAAGTAAGTCAGACAAATATCATATGATATCACTTATACATGGAATCTAAAAAATGATACAAATTAATTTATTTGCAAAACAGAAAGGGACTCACAAACTTATGGTTACCAAAGGGGAAAGGGAGTGGGAAAGGATAAATTGGGAGTTCGGGGTTAGCAGATACTAACTACTATATATAAAATAGATAAATAACAAGGTCCTACTGGATAGCACAGGGAACTATATTCAATATCTTGTAATAACCTATAATGGAAAAGAATATGAAAAATATATACGTACATAACTGAATAACTATGCTATATACCAGAAACTAACACAACATTGTAAGTCAACTATACTTCAATAAAAAAGTTTAGAAAGAATATATTAGCAAATTACATCATCAGCCTTATCAGAAACTGAAGATTTAAAGGGACACTAGACAAATAATTGCCTCCATGATTCTTTCCTTTACCAAATCACCCTTGTCACACAGAAGAGGAGTGAAATAAAACTTTGAGATCAATGTTTGTCCAAGGATCAATGGGGGGCAGGGGGAGGGATCTGTGGAGTCAGATGGGCCAGAGGGTAGGGAAGCCATTCCCACATCATGTACATAGGCCAAAAGCTACATTGATTGTATATTTGCAGACAGCTGAGTTCATTGTATAGCTTGACCTTAACCTGATGCACCTGAGAAGTCATATGTAAGGGACTATCACAGTGGGAAGGTATAATTAGGCTGCCTTTATGATTTGAAACTCCACAACAGAGATCATATTAAAATCTGTGTAATTAAGATGTGTATGTATATACATCTTAATTACACAGATTTTAATAACACATTTTATATTTATATCTATCCATATCTATATCTAATATCTATCTATCTTTCTATCTATATGAACCCTAATCCTCTCTTCAAGGGAGGCAATCTATATTCGTCAAGGCATAGCCCAAATATATTTTATTCACCCCAAACTGCCCCCCAAAGACAAATAGGCACATCTGCACTTATCAGTCTATATAATCATTGTATACCCATTTGGTGAATCACATCTTGATAGGACTTGAATTCCTGGAAAGGAAGCACAGTCAATGCGGCTGCTTTGACAGTCAGCAGAACTTGTTAGCCAGAAAGATCTACATTGAAGAGTTCACGAACAGAACTCCAGCTTCCCCACTCCCCTAATCGCATACACAGTAGCCACGTGCTCAGTATAGTACGTGAAGGGGTACTGGTTCTTTAAAGCATAAAACCTATTCAGAAGACTTGTCAGGTAAAACATGCCTAACTACACACTGTTAAGCACTTCCAGTGACTGCTTAGAAAAATATTACTAGGTGCTAATTGACCCGAAAGTGCATCTTGGAAATGCACCCAAAATGCTTTTTTAAATGTTTTGAAAACAAAACTGCCCAAAAGTAGAACCTGGAAAATGTGAATATGAAAATACGTGTGGGTAAACCAGATTAGGGCCCCTAATTTATAACATGTGCAAAAGAGAAATTATGCAAAATTAATGCACAGAATGAGTTGAATTGTATTCTGTTTTAGAAAAACCAATACATTTTCCCTCTAAGACATACATTTTAATGGATGCTGGTTTTCAGGAAGCTACCTTAAGTCCCAGTTTACTGCTTACGTGTACTTCAGAGATAAGAAATGCAACTGAGCTGTACAAAATGAGACAACTTCCCTCCTGTCTCTTGTGCGTGATAAATGCTAAAGCAATTAGGAATCATTGTTGCATGCTACATTGGAATTTTTCACTAACATCAGTGCTGTGCTATATAAATGGGGGAAACTTATTTAGAATAAAGTCCTGAGAATTTAGGAGGAGAGCACTGATTTAACTTAATATTAAACATTTAGGTCCACAGAACAGAAATAGAAACAATCCCCTACTTGACTTTTCTTATTTTTTCTGTTTCATTTTTTTTTGAGGTGTAATTGACATGTAACATTATATTAGTTTCAGGTGTACAATGTAATGATTCAACATTTGTATACACTGCAGAATGATCAGCACAATAAGTCTAGTTACCACCTGTCACCATACAAAGTAACAAAATTTTTTCTTGCAATAAGAACTTTTAAGATTTATTCTCTTAGCAACTTTCAAATATACACTACAATATTATTAATTATAGTCACTGTGCTGTACGTTACATCCCCATGATTTATTTATTCTATAATTGGAAGTTTTATCTCTTGACTCCTTTCACCCATTTCATTCATCCCCTAACCTTCTCACTGACAACCAACTTTCTGTTTTCCATGAGTTTTGTTTCATTTGTTCGTTTGTTTTGTTTTTTAGATTCCACATATAAGTAAACTCATACAGTATTTGTCTGACTTATTTCACTTAGCATAGTGCCCTCAAGGTTCATCCATGTTGTTGAAAATGGCAAGATTTTATTCATTTTTATGGCTGAGTAGTATTCCATTGTATGTATATACCACACCTGCTTTATCCACCCATTGATGGACATTTAGGTTATTTTCATATCTTGGCTACTGTAAATAATGCTGCAATGAACATGGGGTGCATACTATATCTTTTCAAATTAGTGTGGGTTTTTTGGTGATATATACACAAGAGTGGAATTGCTGGATCATATGGTAGTTTTATTTTTAATTTTTTGAGGAAACTCCATACTGTTTTCCACAGTGCCTGCACCAAGTTACCTTCCTGCCAACAGTGTACAAGGCTTTCCTTATCTCCACATCCTTACTAACACTTTTTAGTTCTTGTCTGTTTGATAATAGCCAGCCTAACAGGTATGAAGGGATATCTCATTGTAGTTTTGATTTGCATTTCCCTGATGATTAGTGATGTTGAGCATCTTTTCATGTACCAGTTGGCCATTCATATGTCTTTTTTTGAAAAATACCTATTAATATCCCCTTTTCATTTTTAAATCAGATTGAGGATTTTGCTATTGAGTTGTATGAGTTCTTCATATATTTTGGATATTAACCCCTTATCAGATGTATGATTTACAAATATTTTCTACAATTCAGTAGGTTGCCTTGTCATTTTGTTAATGATTTGACTTTTCAATCTCAGAATATGCATTATAGGGTATTATATTCCACAGGCAGTAATCTGAATTATCATTTCAATAACAAAATGAGCAAGGAAATATTGAAATGGGAAGCAGATTCTCAAGTGCCTACAGAAAAATGTGATGCTTACAGTTCATTCTGTATTTCCACACTTGTAATTCTGAAGATTTTCAACATTTTTATACTTTCTGTGTCATTTTCATGGAATTCAATGCATGTAGGCCATTTAAAATATATCCATGCTCAGATTTTTTGTTATTGTTTTATTTTAACTTTCTCAGAAGCAGTTTAGGAACCATCTGTCTGACTGTGCCTTTTTACTCTCTTTTTTTCCATCTTTATATTAAGATTATGTTCATTCTAGGAAGACAGGTGGTATTGGTGGTTGTGCTTAGATAGTACTCAGAATTATAGCTAAATATATCACATTAATCACACAGTATATATAACCCATGTAAGTTATAGAAACTTCACCAAAAGCCTTTATTGCAAGACTACCATGTCTTTTTGTGAGGGCATGACAACGACAATAGGCCAACATTTTAGTTTGTCAAGGGTTCCAGTTTGGGCCCCTAACACCTTAGAAAACTATAGTTGACTGTTGCTTTGTGTAGAGTTGATATTCTGGGATTAGGTTGAGAACTATAAGGGATCTTAGACATAGTGTAGACAAGACCCTACCACTCTTCCAAATACTTCTCTATTCATCCACTTCTCTCCCTTGGAGAAGTAATTTTAATCATATTTCCTAGCTACTAAATTCCTGATTAGAGGTCTAGTAGGAGAATAGGACATAATGATTGGAAAGATTTCTTCTTAGTCTAGAGTTCTATGATCCATGGTACATGAAGAAAATAAGAGTTTTCCATATAGGATTTGAAAGGAGGATTTTCACTTCTCTTTCCTTGTTTTCAGATTCCTCACCCCAACTAAGAAATGTGTTCACTGCATCAATGGGGCTCACAATATTTCACTTTGGGGGTTAACAGACTAAAACCATTTTTTCTACTTTCCCCACTTATGATAAAGTAAAACCCTGTCTTACTAAAGTTGATGAGAACAATATCTTATCTGAAACTCCAATTGCTAAATCACAACTGAGACAAAAAACTAAGCTAGTCTAATACAAATATTCATTCTGTAAAAGATAACAAATGACCCTACATTTAAAGTCCTACGTGCCATATAGTAACAAAACCCTCTAGAAAGAGTTTGACCTACTGTTGTAATGAATATATACCCTGTGCTGGCACCTAGTAATTGTAAGTGATGAGATATGAAACTTCCACTTCTGGCCAAGATAGACCAGATTTATCCTCCCACCTAAACCACCAAGAAAAAAAAAGCAACTCAAAATATGAAACAAGGGGTTTCAAGACACTAGATATCAAATAATATAGACAAAAAACAAACTTGGTAAGCCCTACAATTGCCCTGTCTTACTGTCTTGAGAACTATTTCAGGCCATGGGGCAGGGTTGGGGAATCTAAGCCAATTCCTTGAATTAAAGAGATGGATCTCTAAGTCCATGGAGGCCAATGTGGCTAGAATTCCTGGGATAGAGTACCATAGATGAGGGGTTTTACAGACAGAGAACCCCAGAGATCTGTAGAGGGTCCTTCTGGAATATTCAGCAGAATACTGATCACCCCATGCATATGAGAAAATTATCTGAGGCCATAGAAAGAACCACATGAAAGGATTAAAAGTAACAGCACTTGGCACTCAAACAGGCTCAGAAAGAGGACATGTTCCTATTAGCCCGAATGGAAAATCTCAAGATTCATGGGATGTCAGATAGGGCACTCAAAAGGGTTTTGCATCAGTATTATGGAAAATTAGTCCTAAATCTAGCACTGCTCCAGACCTACCTAACAGATCTTACATGCAAGATCTGAAAGGAATACCTTTCAAATAATTTAACTGTGTTCCAGAGCAAAACTAGAAAATATTTATAAGATTACAAAGTATCCAATATCCAACAAGATACAATCACAGTGCCTGGCATCAAACAAAAAATTACTAAGCATGCAAAGTAACCAAAAAATATGACCCATAATAAAGAGAAAAATCAGCAGACACCTGTCCAGAAATGACACAGGTGATAGAATTAGTAGACAAGGTCATTAAAACAGTTATTATAACAAATATCAAAAAGTTAAATAGAGAAAGGGAAGATATATAAAGTACAAAAATGGAACTTCTAGAGATGAAAACTACAATTTCAGAGGTGAAAAGAAAATACTAGTTGGGATTAATGGCAAATCAGACATTGCAGAAGAAAAGATTGCTCAAATTGAAGCCATAGCAATAAAGTCAATTTGACATGAAACAAAGAAAAAAGAAATTGAAAAAAAAAACACTGAGCATTAGTGAACTGTGGGAAAATACTAAGTGTACTAGTATACATAAGTGGAGTCTACGATGGGCATGGTGAAGAGCAGAAAAAATATTTTAAGAAATAATGAACAAAACTTTTCCAAATTTGATGAAAACTATAAATCCACAGGTCCAAGAGGCTTAATAAGTACCAACACAAAAAACAAAAGCAACTACACCAAAGCACATCATGATTACATTATGTAAAGAGGGACAAAGTTAAAGATGACAGTAGCTTTTTTGCAAGTGAGAAGACTTTGGAGCGAGATCTTTAAAGTACTGATAGGATTTTTAAAAAGACATCTACCTAGAACTTTATACCTAGTGTAAAGTCCTTTCAAAATTGAAGGCAAAATAAAGACTTTTTTCAGAAACAAACAGTTGAAACAGCAGAAGGAATAAAACAGCTGAAGGAATTCATCACCAGCAGAAGAAAGAAAATTTCTCATGCATGTAAAATTAAACAAGATGGAAATATAGATCTACATAAAAGAATAAAGTGAACTGAAAATGGAAACTATATCCATAAATTTATAAACTATTTTTCTTATTATTTAAATATCTTTAAAAGACACTTGAGGACATAAGTGGGAATATAACGGCCTCTGAAAATTCTCTCCCCTATAAAATCAAGGAGAAAATTGACAAAAATTGTCAGAATCAACTTTTTCAGACCTCTGGAAATTAACCAAATACTTGCAGCTATCTGAGGCATGTTTACTCAGGAAAAACGGTTGAATCTTGGTAAGAACACTGAGTTTCATGGTATTTCAACTTGCTTTATTCCCATATTCCCATTCTCAGCTATGTGATAACATAGAAAACTAATAACCCTCAATCGATATGAAGCCCAACCACCTAGCAGGAACTGGAATGGGCAGAAAAGGGTAGGCACTCCTTTGAAGACCCATTTCTAAAAAATTGCTATTACTGACCTGTTTGGTGGTTTCTAGGATGAACCCACTCATAAGGCTGCCAGTGCATACAAAATTTTCCCTAGGGACATTGTCAAAATCAACTAGTTATTTAATATTGCAGCTGCCTGAGGCTGTGAATAATAGTTGGGGAAAATAATAGGATAATCAAAAATCTTAAAAGGAAAATTTGGGAGGGTGAGATGTCCATAGGAGGCTTTGAAAAGCTCTGAAATATTTTTGTGAGCCTAGAAGGAAAAGAACAGGTGTAGTGATGTGAGCCTGCCCAGGGGTGCACACATGCTCATGAGAGACCTAAAAAGATCCAAAGTTCTCACCACTGTCTAGACTTTAGGCTTTTATGAATCAGGAAGTGAAGGCTAAAGGAGAGTTGTAAATGGCCTGGCTAACTGTTGAAGATATATCCTAATGAGCACATAGAGCCCAATGACAGAGAGATTTACTGGCTCCAGGCATTTCAGGAAATCTCTGTTGAGTAATTATCTGGACACTAATTTAACTGAGCAGAGACTTTAGCAGTCATACATGACAAAAATACAGATTTTTACAGAATTAGTACAGAAATATCATTAAACAACTAAGTAACAACAACAAATAGCTACAACAGCAAACTCTTAGAGGGGATATCTGATATCCAACGTCATTACATTGTTACTTTAATGCTCTAGTTTCAAGAAAAAACATGAAACAGCAAAGAAGCAAGAAAGTATGGTCCATACGTAGGAAAAGAAGTAGTCAACAGAAACTGTTCCTGAGGAAGCCGTGATTTTGGACTTACTAGACAAGGACATCAAATCAGCAATTTTACTGTTGAAAGGACTAAAGGAAACCATGTCTAAAGGTCTAAAGAAAAATATGAGAATTATGCCTTACTAAAGAGTAAATGTCAATAAATAGAAATTGTTTTTTAAAAACCATAGAAATTCTAGACTCTAAAAGTACAAAACTGAAGTGAAAGTTGATTAGAAGGGCTCAACAATACATCTGCGCTGGCAGAAGAAACAATCAGCAAACTTGAAGATTGGTCAGATGAGATTTATCCAGACCAAGGAATAGAAAGAAAAAAGAATGAAGAAAAATAAAAGGGCCTCTGAGAACTATGGGGCACCATCAGGTGAACCAACATATATAATAATGGGAGTCTCAGAAAGAAAAGAAAGAATATGTGAAGACATAATGGCCAAGAAAAACTACCAAAATTTGATGAAATACACTAATATGTGTATCCAAAGGACTCAGTTAACTCCAAGTGGAAATAACTCAAATATAATCTCACCAAAATGCATTAGAAAGAAACTATCAAAAGTCAAAGACAGAGAATCTTCAAAACAGCAAGACAGAAGCTACTTATGTACAAGAAATCTTCCATAATATTACCAGCCAATGTTTCATAAGAAACCAAGGAGCCTAGAAGGATTGAGTTAATATATTCAAAGTGCTACCAGAAAAAAAACTACCAACCAAGTATTCTATTTTGGCAAAACTATCCTTCAAAAATGAATGAGAAATTAAGGTATCACTAGATCAATAATCACTAAGAGAATTCATCATTAGGAAGATTGTCATACAAGAAATACAAAAACGAGTCCTTCAGGTTGAAACAGAAGGCTACTAGACAGTAACTCAAATCCACATGAAGAAATAAAGAACACTAGTACAGGTAACTGTATAGGTAAATACAAAAGACAGTATAACTGTATTTTTTGTTTGTAATTCTTTTCCTGCCTAATTTAAAGGAAAGCTACATAAAGCAATAATTATACAACTGTGCTGATGAACATACAATGTATAATTATGTAATTTGTATGACAATAAGCACAAAGGAAGAGACATATAATGGAGCTATAAAGGAGCAAATTTCAAATATACTATTGAAATTGAGTTGTCATTTATCTGAACTAGATTGTTATAACTCAAGATATTAATTGTAATCCACAGGGCAAACAATAAGAAAATAACTCCAAAATACAGAGTAAAAGAAATGACGACAATGACAATGCCATTTAACACAAAAGAAGGAAGTGATGGAGGAAGAGAGGAACAAAAAGCCAACAATTTATAGAAAACAAAGCAACATGGTAGTCACAAATCCTACATTATCAGTAATTACATTAAAAGTGATGAAATTATTCTGGATGATACTATAGTGGTGGCTACATGTCATTATGCATTTGTCAAAGCCCATAGAATGTACAACATCAAGAGTGAACCCTAATGTAAACCATGGAATTTGGTTGATAATAATGTGTCCATGTTGGTTCATCGATTGTACCAAATATGCCACACTAATGAGGGTTGCTGAGGTTAGGGGAATATATATGTGTGGGTGGGGAGGGCTATATGGGAACTCTGTATTTTCTGCTCAATTTTGCTGTAAACCTGAAACTGCTCTAAAAAATAAAGTCTACTTTTTAAAAAAAAGTGAATCTGTTGAACAGCACAAGCAAAAGGAAAAGATTGGCAGGATGGATACAAAAATCATGGTCCATCAATATGCTGTCTACAAGAGACACACTAGATTCAAAGCCACAAAGAGACAGAGTAACAGGATGGAAAAAATATACTATGCAAACAGTAACAAAAACAGACATAGGGTTGCTATACTAATATAAAACAAAATAGACTTTAAAGACAAAAGTTGCTACTAAAGATAAGGAAGGACATTTTATAAGGATAAAAGGGTGAATCTATAAAAAGATATTTTATATATATATATATATCTGGTCCCAAAAAATACATGAAGTAAAATCTAACAGAATTGAAGTGATAAAATACAACAATAATAGTTGGAGACTTGATTACCCTACTTTCTATACTTTCAATAATGGATAGAACAACTAGGCATAAGATCAACAAGAAAATAGAAGACTTGAACAATGATATAAATCAAGTAGACCTAATAGACTACTATAGACTGCCTGACCCAACACAGAATACACATTGTTCTAAAGAGTACATGGAAATTACCCAGAAGAGACCATACGTTCATCTATAAAACAAGTCCTGATAAATTTTACAAGACTGAAATAAAACAAAGTTTGTTCTCTGACCACACTGGAATGAAATTAGCGGCAACATATTTGGGAAATTCAGAAATACATAAAAAGCAAATAACATATCCCTAAATAACCAAGGGGTTAAGTGAAGAAATAACAAAGTAAATTGGAAAATACTTCAAAATGAATGAAAAAAAAAACTACAACATATCAAAACTTATGGGGTATGGCTAAAGCAGTGTTTAGAGGGAATTTATAGCTGTAAATGCCTATATTAGAAAACAAAAAGATCTCATATCAATACCTAACCTACTATGTTAAAAATCTACACAAAGAAAAACAAACTAAATCCAAAACAAGAAAAGGAAGGAAATAATAAAGATTAAAATGGAAATCAATGAAGTGGAGAATAGATAAACAATAGAGAAAATCAACAAAATCAAAGTCGGTTCTTAGAAAAAAAATAACAAAATTGACAAACCTTTAGCTAGACAAACCAAGACAAAAGAGAGAGAAAACTCGATTTATTAAAATAAGATACAAAAGGGGGAACATTACTTCTGACATTACAGAGGTAAAAATTACTATAAAAGGATATTATGAACAATTGTAGGTCAACAAACTAGACATACTAGATGGAACAGACATATTTCTAGAAGGACACAAACTACCAAAACAGACAATAAATAATGGAAAAACATAATAGATAAAACAAGTAAAAATACTGAATAATTAATTTAAAAACCTTCCACATATAAAAGCCCAGAACAAGATAACTGGTGCATGCTACCAAACATTTAAAGAAGGATTAACAAAATCCTGGTCAAATTCTTCCAAAAGAAATGAAGATGAGGAAACACTTCCTAAGTCATTCTATAAGGTCAGTAATACGCTGATACTGAAGCCAGACAAAGACACTACAAGAAAACTGCAGATCACACCCCTTATGAATACTGATGCCCCAAATCCTCAACAACAACAACAAAATCCTCAATAAAATACTAGTAAAACAAATTCAAAAGCATATTAAAAGGACTAGGGAGGAGGGTATTACCCAGAGTTTGGGGAGGGTATAGCTCAGTGGTAGAGTGTGTGCTTAGCATGCATGAGGTTATGGGTTCAATCCCCAATACCTCCATTAAAAAAAAATCTAATAATAAATAAATAATTAGATAGACCTAATTACCTTCCACCCAAAACAAACAAGAAACTTTTTTAAAAAGTTTAAAAATTAAGTCTATGACTTACGACCCAGCAATCCCACTCCTGGGCATATATCCAGAGGGAACCCTAATTCAAAAAGCACCTGCACCCCAATGTTCATAGCAGCACTATTTACAATAGTCAAGACATGGAAACAACCTAAATGTCATCAACAGATGACTGGATAAAGAAGTTGTGGTATATTTATACAATGGAATACTACACAGCCATAAAAAATGATAAAATAATGCCATTTGCAGCAACATGGATGGCCCTGAAGAATGTCATTCTAAATGAAGTAAGCCAGAAAGAGAAAGAAAAATACCACATGATATCACTCATATGTGGAATCTTAAAGAAAAAGACAAATGAACTTATATATAAAACAGAAACAGACTCACAGACATAGAATAAATACAGACTAGTGGTTGCCAGTGGGGAGAGGGGTGGGAAGGGATAAACTGGGAGTTCAAGATTTGTAGATACTGACTGGTATCTATAAATAGATAAACAAGTTTATACTGTATAGCTCAGGGAAATATATTCAATATCTTGTAGTAGCTCATGGTGAAAAAGATATGAAAAAGAATATACGCATATTCAGGTATGAGTGAAGAATTGTGCTGTACACCAGAAATTGACACAACATTGTAAACTGACTGTAACTCAATAAAAAAAAAATTTAAAAAAATTAAGTCTATGAAATAAATAAATAAATAAACAAACAAACAAACAAATAAATAAAAGGATTATATATACCACAATCAACTGGGGTTTATACCAGAATGCAAGGTTGGTTCAACATATTAAAATCCATCAATGTGATACACCTAATTAATAGAATGAAGGAAAAAAACCCCAGGTGATTATTTCAATTGATGCATAAAAATCATTTGACAATATTCAATAACCCTTCATGATTAAAAACACTAAGCAACTAGGAATGTAAGGAAAGTTCTTCAACCTAACAAATGGCATCTACAAAGAACCACAGCTAACATCATACTTAATGGTGAAATACTGGAATTTTCCCCCTTAGACTGGGAACAAGAAAAAGATGACCAGAAACAGAAACAGACTCACAGACATAGAGAACAAACTTACGGTTACCAGGGGGTGAAGAGGGTGGGAAGGAATAAATTGGGGATTCAAAAGTTGCACCTATTGGGGATTGATGGAAATGTTAGCTATCTTGATTGTGGTAGTGGTTTCATTGGTGTATACATCTATCAAAATTCATCAAATTGTACATCTGAAATGTGTGTAGTTTACTGTACAGCAACCATACCACAATGTGTTAAATTTTCAAAAAAACTTTTTAAAAAGAAAAAGATGTCCATTCTTATCATTTCTATTTAATATTGTACTGGAGTTTCTAGCCTGATCAGTTAGGCAAAGAAAGGAAATAAAAGGCATAAAGGTCGGAAAGGAAGAAGTAAAATTTTTTTCCTTTGTTCATATAGTGTTTTTTTAAATACATATATACTTTTTTTTATTGAGTTATAGTCATTTTACAATGTTGTGTCAAATTTCAGTGTAGAGCACAATTTTTCAGTTATACATGAACATACATACATTCATTGTCACATTCTCTTTCGCTGTGATCCAAAGTTATTTTTATTTGCTGATGACATGACCTTATATATACAAAGTCCTAAGAAACCCACTAAAAGCTATTCAAGATAACAAACACATTCAGAAAAGTTACTGGATACAAAATCAATATACAAAAAAAGTATTTCTACACATTAGCAATGAACAATTTAAAAAGAGAATTAAGGTAAAATTTCCATTTACAGTAGCATACAAAGAATAAATTACTTGGGAATAAATTAAATACAAGAAGTACAGGATTTATACACTGAGAACTACAAAACATCATTGAAAGAAATTAAAGAAGACCTATATAAATGAAAAGACATTCTGTGTTTATTAGTTGGAATACTTATTAAAATACAATACCCCCCAAAGTGATGTACAGATTCAATACAATCTATCAAAATCCCAGCTGGCTTTTTTTTCCCCTGAAGTAAATGACAAGCTGATCCTAAAATTTATATGGAATCAGAAGGGAGACTGAATAAACCAAAATAATTCTGAAAAAGAAGAACAAAGTTGGAAGACTCACACTTGACAATTTCAAAACTTACTAAAAAGTTACAGTACTTGAGACTGTGTGGTACTGGCATAAAGACAAACATATAGATCAATGGAATGGAATTGAGAGTCTAGAAATAAACCCACATATTTATGGCCAATTGATTTTTCAAATAATGCCAAGACAATTCAATGGGGGAAATAATAGTCTTTCCAACAAATGGTGCTGGAACAACTGAATAGCCACATGCAAAAGAATAAAGTTGGACCCTTATCTGGCACCATGTATAAAATCTAACTTAAAATGAATCAAAAACTTAAATGTAAGAGCTAAAACTATAAAACTCTTGGAAGACAACATACGGGCAAATCTTCATTACCTTGGATGAGATGTGACATCAACAATAAAAGCAACAAAAGGCAAAATAGAATGGGATTTCATCAAAATTAAAATCTTTTGTACTTTAAAGGGAACCATTGAGAAAGTAACAAGACGACTCTCAGAATGAAAGAAAATATTTGGAAATCATATATCTGATAAGGGACTAGTAGTCAGAGTATATAAAGTATTCTTACAGCTCAACAGTAAACAGAAAAATAACCTAATGTAGAAATGGACAAAACATCTGAATAGACATTTCTCTAAAGAAGATACACAAATGGCCAACAAGCACACAAAAGATGTCCAACATCATCAGTAATGAGGAAAATGCAGATCAAAACTACAATGAGATACCACTGGGATGTTATAATTTTAAAATGGAAAAATAAATTTTGGTATGGATGTGAAAAAATTGGAACCCTTGTGCATTGCTAGTGGAAATGTAAGATGGTACACCTACTATAGAAAGCAGTTTGGCAGTTCCTCAAAAAGTTAAACATAGATTTACTAAATGGCCAAGCAAATTTACTCCTAGGTATATACTCAAAAGAATTAAAAACAGGTATCCAAACAAATACTTGTACACAAATGCTCATAACAGCATGATTCACAATCACCAAAAGCTGGAAACAGCCCAAATGTCAATGGATAAATGGATAAACCAAATGTGATATATACATACAATGGATTATTATTAACTATAAACAGACTGAAGTACTCATACATGCTATCATGTGGATGAACTTTGGATACATTATGCCAAATGAAAGAAACCAGAGCAGAAAGGTCATACATATATTGTACGACTGCTTTATACAAAACATCTAAAACAGGTAAATCCAAAGAGACAGAAAGCAGATTAGTAGCTACCAGAGGATTCTGGGCGTGGGGAGTGACTGCTTAATGGATACAAAGTTTTCTTTTGGGATGATTAAATTTTTTTGGAACCAGATAGAGGTGGTGATGGCACACATTGTGAATGTAATAAATGGCACTTGAATTGTCTGCTTAAAATAGTTTTATGTTACGTGAATTCTACCTCAGTTAAAAAAATTAAAGAACAAAGTACTGACACATGTTACAACATGAATGAGCCTTGAAAACACTATGCTAGTGGAAGAAGCCAGGGATAAAAGGCCATTGATTGTATGATTCCATTTACATGAAATGGCCGGAGTAGGCAAATCTTTAGAGACAGGAAGTAGATTAGCGGTTGCCTAGTGCTGGGGGTAGGGGAAATAGGGGAGAGTAGGAAGTCATTACTTATAGGTATGGAGTTTTCTTTTTGGGGTAATGAAAATGTTCTGGAATTAGATAGTGATGATGGTTGTGCAACTGTGAATATATTAAAAACCATTGGACACTTTAAGAGGGTGAATGTTATGTGAGTTATATCAAATAAAAAGAATGTACTATTTAAACAAAAATAATAAGGATGTAGTATGGGGTTTATAACATATTAAAACTACAGTGTATGAAAATAATAACACAAAGGAAGGGAGAATTGAAAGTATACTATTATAACATGTTTAAAGCATACATGAAATGGCATTATATAACTTGAATATAGATTGTGGTAAGTTAAAGATGTATACCATAAACCCTAAAGAGGTCACTGAATTATCAAACAAAATGTTATAGTTAGTATGCCACAAAGAAGATAACATGGAATCAGAAAAATATTCAATTAATCCAAAACAAGGCATTAAAAAGTGAATAAACAACAAATAGAAAATAGCAAGAAGATAGATTTAACCCTAACCATATCAAGCACCACATTAAATAAATTTTAGTCTGCTAAAAGACAAAGATTGTTAGACTGTATAAAAAGCAAGTTCCAACTATATACTGCCTACAAGAAATGCACTTCAAATAGACAGAAATAGATTAAAAGTAAAGTGATAAAAAAAATACCATGCCTACACTAACACAAAGAAAGCTGGATGGCTATATTGCTATTAATATAGATTTCAGAGCAAAGAATATGAACATTTCCTTTACCATATTGCCATTATCATAATGGTAAAGGGATCATTTCATAAAGAGGACATAAAAATCATAAAAATTTATGCACCTAATAAGATATCTTCAAATCAGATGAAGCAAAACCTGATAGAGCTACAAGGAGCAAAGCCTTAGCACACTGTCACGTGCCCATGGCTGCTTCTGCTTGCTCAGAGAGGATGAAAGAAAACACCAGTTTCTCGACAATGAGGTATCACCTCATACCTGTCAGAATGGTATCATGAAAAAGTCTACAAATAACAAGTGTTGGTAAGGATGTAGAGAAAAGGGAATCCTCCTACACTGTTGGTGGGAATGTAAATTGGTGCAGTCACCGTGGAAAATAGTATGGAGATTCCTTAAAAAACAAAAAATAGACTTACCATATGATCCAGCAATTCCACTCCTGGGTATATGTTCAAAGAAAATGAAAATACTAATATGGAAAGATAAAATACACTCCAGTGTTCAGAGCAGCACTAATTATAATAGCCAAGACAGGAAGCAACCAAAGTGTCCATCAACAGATGAATGGATAAAGAAGATGTGGTGTGTGTGTGTGTATATATACACATATACATATACATATATACACACACACACACACATACATATATACACATATGGAATGGAATATTACTCAGCCATTAAAAAGAATGAAATTCTGCTATTTGCAACAACATGGATGAAGTTAGAGGGTATTGTGCTAAGTGAGGTGAGTCAGACAGAGAAAGACAAATACTGTATAGTATCACTTATATGTGGAATCTTAAAAAAACAAATAAATGAATATAACAAAATAGAAACAGACAAATATAGAGAACAAACTAGTGGTTATCAGTGTGGAGAGTGATGGGGGAGGGGCAAGATAGGAGTAGGGGTTTAAGAGGCACAAACTACTATGTATCAAATAAACTGCAAGGATATATTGTATAGCACAGGGAATATAGCTGATATTTTATAATAACTTTAAATGGAGTATAGTCTATAAAAATATTGAATCAGTATGTTGTACACTTGAAACTTATCTAGTATTATAAATCAACTATGCTTCAATTTTAAAAAAACTGCTGAATACAGGGGGAAAAAAGGAAGAAAATACCGGTTTCTCAGAGCAGGAAAAAGATGTGTTTGTGACAATGGCTTTAGGCTGGTATCTCTTTCCATTCCAGGTGGGCAGTTTTCTGTGCTGCTGCTGGCCTTAAGGTGGGTAACAGCTGCCACATCTGAAAGTACATGGTTAACTTAAGAACATATTTAAACCTAGAATCTCAAAGCCTGGCTTCTTACTGTATGAATTACTATAAGCTAAGCAACACCCTATTTTAGCCTGGATGTTTTCCAACTTGTCTTTAACCTTGCCTGCATCGCTAATCTGATAAATAACCACATACAGCTTGGCCCAGCTGGTTTGACATTTGTTCATCTGATTCTGAACCTTAATTTCTGCTGAAGGGAGCCAAATAAGGTAATTTACTGCATGTGATATATGACCAATGTAGGTTATATTTAGCAAACTCAAGTTGCTTCTGTGTTTATCTATGTTAGTGCTAATGAATACAATGAACTTTCCTGTTGGAACTAAAGAAACTTTCCCGTTCACAGAGTACTTTCTATATTGTCTATAATAGATAATAGATAGTATCTGCATGTTCTCAGGTTTACATTGCAATCAATATACATTGGGTCTTACTTGGACACTTGTACACTGGAACGTTTGCAGACCAGAGCATTCAAATTGTAGGAGCTCATCTGGATCCAAGAGCCCCAAGGAAGCCATCGGGCCAGACTCATGAGGTTTTCTTTAGCTACAGACACTTAGACCAGACAGATAAGAGTATCCTGAGGTACAGTGCATTTACTGTAAGTTCTCTGTGTCCAAGGGCTAATTCTAAAGGGTCTCAGGTGCTGCAATGGTGCTGGGAAAAGCATTCATCATTCATTAATGGGGAAACAAGATTTCTAAAACATGGAACTTATCGCTTCTCATGAGGCAGAAACCCCTGTAGTGCCAAGAATCTTCACTACACAGGATTCTGAATTTTTGGATACAGGTATCTTCATGACTAGATGGTGATACTAGATTTTGAATGAAAAAGAACTTAGTAAGTTGTTCTGTGACCTCGGGAGACTCACTTAACCATTCTAAAGCTCAGCTTCTGCATCTGTAAAATGCACTATTTGAATACATTGGGGTTACTGAGGCTCAGATGAAATAGTGTGTGAAGAATGACATTTTAATGAAAACCATATAAATATAAGGTGTTACTCTTGTTGCTACCAAGGCATCAGTGATAGTGTTCCTTGCAGCCCAAGCAAGAATCAAATACTGCATCAGAGAAAGACACAAAAATCTGATATCTGGTTTACCACTTGGCTTGTGATAGATTGACAATAGCAAGCACTTTACTGACCCCAAGGAAATCCACCAGAAAACGACCTCACTTTAAATGAGAGTATATTCACTTCTTGGCAGGCTCCATGTGACCCTGGTTGAAATTAGCAAGTAGTCTCAGATTGCCTTTGGTTTTAGAAGCTGTTGCATCTTCCCTAATCCCCAGTCTAAGTATTCACTCTGGTATCCTTGATGAACAGAAGGGAAGCAGATCTGAAGTACTCCTGCAGGCTCACTTTCACAGAGGCTCTTGAAGTTAGAAAACCACTTTTAAAACTTGTTTGGTTTTTTTGGGGGGGGGTTAATTAGGTTTCTTTATGTATTTTTAATTTTTTTTTAGTGGAGGTACTGGGGATTGAACCCAGGACCTTGTGCATGCTAAGCATACACTCTACCGCTGAGCTATAGCCTCCCCGAGAAAGTCATTTGTTTTAGGTGGTTTAAATTGTCTATTTTTTTGCCTGGTAACACTTTGGGGCTTTTTACTGACCGTGTACATGTATACTTGACTTAGCAGATTTCTCTGGTGCAAGTATTACTAGAGTTTTCTTTCTGGAGCTTTCAGTGCTTAGAATCTAGTCTTTCAACAAGACAACTGAGATTCTTCATTTGAAGTGGGATGAAGCAAGCCAAACGACCACCTGGGGAGAAGTCAAGAGGCATTCTTTAAAGATCCAGTGGACAGTATTTGAAAAATGTTAATTAAGTTAGGATCATAATGAATATATTTTGCCTCATTTCACTCTAAGAACCTTGGAACACAGCTTCCAATGAAGCTTGGTAAACTAGGTCTTAGATTAAGTGATGTGAAGTCATTTCAGCTGGCCTGTCCCTCAGTTCAAAGTGGAAGATGCTAATCACTCATGGCAGTTTTGTCAATTCACCTTCATTTTGCCACATACAGAATAAAGCACTGCTAATAGATTTTGGAAACTAGAAGCAGTTATGCATTCATCAGGTTGTCAACAATAGACAATACAGTTATATTAGGATAGTCTGGGGAGACTTTAATTAGAAAGATATAGGTAGTATGTAGAGGAACCACAAAAAGGTAATGCAGGAATCCAGGGCTAGCCACACAGCAGCAGCAGACTTGTCAGCATAACCGCAGACCTGAAGGGATGAGAAGAAAGAGGTTACTAGAATCAGAAGGGGGGGAGACAGTCAAGAAGGGTAGGTCATCCTGAGAGGAGCAGAGACATTCAATTGAGGAAAAGCCAACCTGAGGTGACTTCCTAGGCCCTGTAACAATAAATATCCTAATACCCTAATCTCAGTCTTGTCCCCCACTCTGCTATCCTGTTGGGGCATCCCATTGCTTGAACCCAACCAGAGGCCAGAGGGCACAGGAACCCTCTGGGGCAGAAAGCAGGGTGAAGAATGCGATGTGAATCTAGAGGAGGGAAACAAAAAAGCTAACGTAATTGGTATCAATATCAGCAATACCTGTGGGTCAGGGGAGGGGCATGCCATCTACTTATAGAAAAATAAGAGAATTAAGGTTACATCAATGTGATTTTAGCCTGTCTGTGTGTTAGAGAACAGGTTGGTGAGCAAGCTTCTCCAGACAGCTACTGCTGGCGAAAAGCCTCATGATCTACCCTCGTCTGGTCTAGAATTAGAAAGATTTGGTAGTCAAAGACAGAGCAGCTTACCTCTTCTAGGGAGTATATATCATAGTGAGCACCCACCTTTCTGGCTGAGTGGATTTTGGATTGCTCTCTCTCATGGTACCCTACAGCTAATAAGTATCTAGTGAATGTTTATTGCTATGGAACTTGGGAGACAGGCCTATCTCGACTTACTCCTTTGGTGTCCCAACTTCTGAGTATTTCCACCAGAAACAGACCTTCCAAACCTCCTGAATATACTCTAGAAATCACCGCTGTAAAATGGAAATGACATATAATTTAAAAATATTATTTATTTTGGAGCTGCCTAGGGATGAAAGTGTTTTTATAGTCCAGCCCGAGAAGAGCTTCCCTGCTAAAGCAGCCAGTTGAAATCCTGGCCAAACGAAAGTGATTGCAGAGAGCAGGGATATTTGCTTCTCTGTGGAGAGGCGCAGGAATTACTACCAGAGCCAACTCCTAATCAGGCTCTTAAGAGAATCTCTGACAGCAAAGCTGTCTCTTATTTTGGATACAGACACTGGGAAACTGGGCCACTTCTTAAAATACTTGCTATTGATCTTATGAGGATAAAAGGATACATGAAGCTTAAAATAAGGAATCTGGAGGTAGGGCTTTAGACAATTCCACCACCACCATCAACAATAAGTTGCTCAACGAATTATTGCACATGCTGATTTATTTATTTACTTATTCATGTTGATTTATTTTTATAGGCGATAGTGCCCCCTTGTGATTAACATACGAATAAACTTCTGATGGCTTGGCATGACACGCCAATTGAGGCAAAGTATCTCATTGGTACCACAAGAAATAGAAAGTGTTTTTCAAATTTGGCCAGGTGAGAAAAGCCACTGTACCACCACAAGGTGTCCAGTAAAACACTTTTGAAAGCTTGGAAGTGAAAAGTGACACCAACATGAGATACATATATATACACATACATACACACACATATGCACACATATGTCTCGGTTGGTACATGTAATAACTATTTGTACCTGATTAAGCAGAACAGTTCATTCATTGCCTGCCTGCCTATATGGGAAAACCCTTAACTGTGTGTGACTGCTAAACTCACAGCAGGTAACTACTAGAGCAGCTACATCAGAATAATCTGAACATTCAGTGGCAAGGGTGAGTCAACAACATTGAGGTCCTGGAATAGACTGGGTTCACGTACTTTAAACAACAAAGCAAAGCTGGGGATACTTAGGGGACTTAAGAAACACAAAGACCAGCTGTATAGGCAATTATTAAAATGTTAGGAGGATCTTTTTGAGTCAAGATTTTCAACTTTCAGCTAAAAATGAGAGGCAAAGCTACCAACAGCAAAATCTCTCGAATCAGTGTTGGCAACTGTAACTTAAGGAGCAACTTCCAAGTGTACACTACAGCATGTAGAAAAATCTATGGGATATAACATGGTATTTTCAGTTACAAATACCTGTTAGTGTTTTCATGCATGTAGCTAAGCTTATGGGAAAATAAAGCTAGAATCAGCAATTGGCTAGCCTTGAAATCAACAGTATTATTAGGTGGTTACTATTATTTAGAACCTAAATTTTACTATAGATTCTAACCTTTAAATTTTGCACAGGTTCATATTAGGGTCTAAAATTTTCAAAATCGTTTGGTTTTATATTTTAGCAGTAACACATTTTATTATAGAGGCTTTTAATGCCTCTTTTAGCAAGTCCTCGACTACTTTAGAGAGTTGCACGTGTTCATTCTTAATCATTAGGAATATTAACTCACTAATCTGCTTTAAACATTATTAATGAATTCTTCCCCAGATAGAAAGTAGTTTTGCTTCCTTTCTCAGCCATGAACACAATGTTGTTAATAAATTTATTATCTCAAAAATACTTTCCAATGAGTTGTTTTCTTCACTGGAAAAAGTATATTATTAATGTTTTCTATTAGCTATCAGAGTGATCAAAGTCTGCAGAAACCTCTTTTGCTTTAGAGCTGGTCTAAATGATTCTCTGACAAGGGGGACTACTTGCTGATGTGTGGATGTGTAGTCTATCTGTAAATGACCAGATTTTTACACAGAGGCTGAAGAGATACACAACAAACCATCCTTACAACATATGATGTCTTTAATTAAATTGATATTGGTGAGTTAAAAAACATTAAGTGAGAAGATGACAGCTAGGGAAATAGGTATTCTATGACTATAATAAAACGTTTAGAATAAAAAAAGAGTACGAAACAGCAATTGGCTTTGTAATTGAAGAGAGAAGACTAACCAAGTATTGTCTTCCCAGTTCTTGTACAAGCAGAGACCACAGGAGAATAATTCTTACATAAGAAGCACAGAGAAAAGAATCGTCAACTTTTTATAATATATTTTTGTTTCTGAAAATTATTTGGGAGAACTTTGCCCAGTCAGGGATGAGGATGAGCAAAAACAAGATGTAAGAAACATTAAAGCTGGGGGCATCTAGTGTTAAGAGTGTCTTGGAGAATATAGCAAAAAAAGAAAATGTTCCATTAGATATTATAATTTGGTATGCAACATGAACATTTAAAATTCTGATTAAAGTGACTAAATATGACCTTTTTTTAAAAAAGTCAAATAAGAACTTAGGGGGTAAAATTCAAGATAAATTTACTTTCAGTAGTAACTTGATGCAAGAATATAAATTCTCTCACTTTAATAAACATGGATATAAAATCTTGCTGTCTATATTCTAGGTTTTCCTAAGTTTTCTGTAAAGAGTGATTCATGGCAGGTCACATCTAAATGACTCAACATTTTGAGCTAAAAGGCTGTTTACACAATATACACATTCTTTACTTACAGAGCAAAATAAGCTTAATACTTTTATATTAAAAAACTGGGATACAGTAGGATTAGTAGCACCATAAAAAATAATTCTTCCCCCAAACTGCAGTCTTTTATTTTACTCAGTGTGATTCTCCTCTTAATTGAATTTTTAACGTGCCGTTTTAGTTACTGGGCAAAATATATAATCTTCATCTTATAATCCTTGGAGAAAGTCATTCTGGACCCAAAAAGTAAATTCATTTCCTTATTTCTTTCGTAGAAAAATAACAGAGACCTTGCTCTGGCACATTGCTGAGGTACATCTGAATCTTCAGGATTACTAGCCAGCATGTTCTCTTGGTCATATATATAGTAGCACCATTGGTGGCAGCAGTGGGAAAGTTGGGGAGAGTGAGACATCGCATCCTGGGAAGTTTATATATATATATGTATATATATCACATTTAAAAACACACAAAGAATTCTTCAAAATGTTATGTCCTCTTCATGCACACTTGACATCGGCTAATACGTGTCCTCAAGTCTCCTGCTTTCAGCGTTTCTGACTGAGGTTTGCTGGGAAATGAGAAACAAGACTATCAGATTAGCCTTTTCTAAAGGTGTTTCAATTCTATTACTGGTTCAGATTCATACGCAAACCCCCTCTTTGTGTTTAAGTAGCTCTCCCAATGACTTGGTGGTTAACTATGAGCAGTGTGATCTAATGCAATGACTGGTATTTTTGTGACTCCCCTTCCCACCACTGTTATCTTTGTCTATAGGTCTCTCCCTGTCTTTCTCTTATACATTTTTCTAATAGTCCTAGAATGAGGGCAACCTGGGTAACTGATGAGGAACAAATGATAATACATAAAGATAAGAAATACATAAAGATAATGCATAAAATATTAACCCAAAAGAACATATAAAAATAAATTTTAATCAAAAACAAATCCAATAGTTTATAGTATCCTGAGGTATGTGTATTATATGTGGTCTTACTCATTCAAACACCTGGATGAGAGCCTTGAAAATACCCTGGGAATGGAGACTATTGGACAGGGGAAGGCAACACAGATTATGGCTTTAATTTCTGGAGTGGCTACTGTCTAGTTGAACAGCTGTTCACGTGTTATGAAACAGGTCACATAACCCTTCCTTGCTCTGTCTGTTTTGCCTTTGAAGAATTACTACCAAGCCATCTCAAACCACACATACCTATTATTAGCCCAGTCTGTTTTTCTGAGCTGAGTCTGGTATATGAGAATAAGCAAGAATAAAGGACATAGTCCACTAAATTCCTAATATTTGTTGGGTATAAGCCATCCATGAACTGCCTCTCTCTTCCCTAGCATCTCTGAAGGAAGTTTTGGACCTAAACTAAAGCGATAAGCACCTTACCTGAACATGTCTGACACGTCCACAGTTGCCAGCCAAAAGCTATAAGAGTTGGCGTAATAGTTGCAGGTCCCCCGCCCATGACACTCAATGAAGGGAGCTGAACGAAACTCCTCCAGGCAGGAACCAGGAGAGGCCAGGGCTTGACCTGAGCCCTCTGCCCCTGCACTTGTGTGCTAGAAAAGACAAGGGAAAATGTGCCACAATACCCATGTGCCACGATACCTTAGTGAATACCCAAAGCTAGGTGTCAAGCTTGGCCAAAAATTCAAATCCAGTGAAGGAACTGCAGTCAGAGGAAGAGAAAAGCATCCACCCCAAGGCTGCTCAACAAAAGAAACAGGCAGATGGTGAAACTACATTCCAGCAAGTGTGTGAGGGGGAACAAAGGGTTCGGATAGAAGCTATCTGAGGTTCAAGCTTCTTACTACACAAATGGCAGAGATTCCTCGTATCAGGAAGAAATGCAGATGTGATGGACAGTCAGCTATAGTGACGAAGACAAGGAAGGGCGTTTCATACCATCATGAAGGAATAACCAATCCAGAGAGAATCCCATCCCTGAGGACAATGGGGAATCTGGATGGTCTGACTGTGAACCGCAATCACCACGGCTGGCGCTTCACATACCACACATCTGGTAAGGGAAAGGGAGAAGGAACTCAGTCTACACAGTGAGTCTCTGGGAGATAGCAGTCCCTCTTCTCTGGAAGCATTCTTGGTAGAAAAGCCCATTAAGGTGTCTTCAATGCTCATGAAAAGGAGAAAAGTACACTTTGAGAATTGCTTTTCCATAAGCCCTGTCTCTCAGTATACAGAATAAAGTTATAAATGAAAACTGTAAGCTTTCTTAAAGGGAACTACAGAACCACTGTTAACAGCATTTTCATTTTCCATTCTGCCCTCAGTTTGTATTCATGCTTGCTATAGTCAATGTCATCATTGCTTTAAGAGTTTGGCTTAGTGTACTGCACACACTACTTGCTGCCAAAATGCCCAACTGGAGGGTAGATGTTTAGTAATGCCGAAACCGTGGTAAGAACAATGTCCGGTAAACTGGAAAATACACTTTCTCAATCCCCACCCATTATTTTTGGACCAAAGGGTATTTATTAACCTTTTGGCCATATCTGTAGAATGCTGGGCAGGTACCCAGGCACTTGGAGATGTGGCTTTAATATATAAAATCAAGTAAAATAGCAAAAGAGTAAATACAGCTGAGTCTACCAAATTTTTAGTGAAAAGCATGAAGGAACCTTTTGAAATACGACTAAACCCATTTGGCAAAGTTTTTCTATAAAATATGGCACTGGTTTAGGGGACCTTTTACTCCCAAGAGTTCAGACTAACAAAAACCACGAAAAAAATGAATTCCTAATGATTTGGGCAAATGTATTAAAAAGAGCACCATGATTTTGCTATTTAGAAATGCAGAACTAGGTTTAGCCTTTATATTCAATGTCAAAGAAACAAGAGTTTCCAATGATTCATCCTTTATGATTACTAGACTCCTAGATTAATTGGGTCATGATCAGAATGAAATTGGCAATATCTAATATGCCGAGGAGATAGAGGTAAACTAGGGTCCTAATGTGGCAACATTCTAGGAAATCTCTATTATGGTACCACCCTCCTCTTAGTTACTCATGCCCCAAGTCTCACCTATCACTTTCTCCTTCCCACAGCTAATCAATTGCCAAATCTTATTAATTCTATTAATGTGATACATATACCCCACTGAGAGCTCCAATCCATTCCTACCAGGACTACCCACTGTGTAATCCATGTTACACACTGATGTTCCTGCAATCTTTCCTGAAATGTAGCTCAAAAACGTCACGGCTCCCCATTATATATCAAATAAATTCCAAACTAAAATCTGACACTGAAAGCCTTCTACTGTCTGGGTCCAAGTTAACTTTCCAATCTCTTCTCCCTATGCAGCCTACATTCCAGACACATCAATTTACTACCCATCCCCATGTCCTCTGCCTGGTATGCCCCTCTCCCTTATAAATGCCTGTATCTTAAGTCCTTTCCATCCCTGAAGGGCTAAGCAGTTCAAAACACATTTCTTTCACATAATCATAGCAGATTTCTCCAGTTGGAATTAAATATCCCTTTCCCTATGCTTTCATAACTTTTTAAAATCAGATCTATTGCAGCACTTAGCCCAAGTCTGATATATATTAGATTAATTTACGTACATTTGCCTAATGACCAGACTGTCAATTCTTTGTATATTACACTAGTCTATCATGGATCCTAGTCAAAAGCAGATCCCCAATAAATATGGATCAAACTACATACTGAATTGAATGTTATAAAGACACCTCTGTTCTACCTAAGCTGAGAGGAGTATGATCAGATTATTAGCTTTGGGCTCATTTCCAACTAGCCAAACTAACTAGCTAAACTAACCAAGATTGGTAAAAGTCAAAGGTATACCAATATCTCACCGACTAATGAATGGCTGGATGCTCTGGCCCTTCAGGGGCTCCATGCTCATTGGCATGGGCTCTGGGGTGGAGAGCCAGTAAGAATAGTCATTTCTTGAAGCAAAGTTGCAAACATTATTGATATTGCAGAACATGAAAGGCATGGTACTGAAGCGACGAAGGCAGCTGCCAGCTGTCCCTGGGAAGAATTGGGGAGAAAAAAAAAAGTATCATGACTTTGTTTCTTCTAACATACTAACAACCAACCTTTCAAAGAGAAACTTTTCCCCATTTCTTAGATAATAAATACACTTTAATTCTTCAGTTATAAGATGCACATTTATTCATATTTTAACATTTCTAAAATCAGAATGTATCTTACAATTTATGTAGGCATTTATTGTGGTAGCTCATTATATGTTCCCCAACACTGTTTTTAAATTGGCGATGCTTCTTATAGACAATGGTATCTTATGGAGAATATTGGGTAATTTATTGTGGACAAGGGAGGGGCACATACTGAGTCCTTATAATATCATATCAGTACTGCTTCTCCAGGCTGCCCTCTCTTCTTCCAGGACATCTCCAGTATGTATCTTGTGTGGTTTTGCAATCTCTTTAAGGCTAGAGACAATTGTGGTGATGATCAATATGCACAGGAACCATGGACAGGTTTGGAGGTAAATAATACAAAGGAAAAAATAAATAAGAGAGAAAGGAAGGAAGTGAAGGGGAAGAAAAGAAAAGGAACTAGAGCCTTTGAATTTCTGAGCTGGTAGGGACAATAGAGGTTCTCTCTACCAATGATCAGGCCTTTCTTGTCTTCTTTACTCACAAAAGAATGATGAAAAATGATGTACCCTCTCACACATTTTTAAGGTGATGCCTCAAATTTTTCATCAGAAGTTTAAATGGATACTCTGTCAGTTATTAAGATATTGGTTGTTGTCTCTTGGCTCCAAACCCACCCTTCTATATTCAACTTTGTAATACTGGAGCTTGGAAATTTGCAAACCACATTTAAACATTGCCAGCTGTCATTTCTAGTGTTTTGTGAATATTTATATTTAAAAACAAACTTTTACATCACTCTTTTAAATGTATCCAATGTAATTATTTGAAACCTAACAATAAACCTTTTTAAAAGTAATAAACTCATCTTTAATAACTGGAAATTATACAATGCTCCTTTTGCATTTGGAAATTATATTTCCATTCGACTTCCCTCACACAGTTTTGTCCTAATGTATTTTATTTTTGAAAGTCTTTTACTGATTATTCTATCATATTTCTCTGAAATAAAAATTTAAAACTTTTAAAAACTTTCTGTGACCATAAGGCTTTACATGCTAAGTATTTTATTTGAATTGCCATCATTATAATTATTATTAATTCACATTGATCAAAAGTATAGATATTATAGACTTTGATAATTACTAAATATTAGAAGTAAATTCTTATTGGAAATGGATTTCTTAATGAGATGGATTAGAAGTGGACTATAGAGGCTGAGTTAATGGAGACTTTAACAAAGCCATTATTTTGAATTGTCCCTTTGAATTTGTCCCCTAGAGGTTTTCACCTTTCAAGGCAATATGCCACAGTACGATTCTTTTATAAAGTGGAAGATGGGTGGTAGTGAAAAAGGATGTAGGAAAGATGATTATCTAAAGTATATATACAGGCAGTTTAACTTAAGGAGAAAGTACATATGAAAGTTGAGGATGAAAGCTGATTTCTTTAAAATTATGCCTGTGTATCTCTTGGTAATTCCTCATGTATCCAAAGGGTTATGCTTACCTCAGACTGAAGATGACTGATAAAAGGTCAGTAATCCTTGAAATCTGGTAGACTGTCAGAATCATTGTGAATTTTTATACAGTAAGTTGGAGATGGGCCTAGGAATCTTTTCAAAAGTTCCCCAGGTTGAAAATAATTGATTTAGTCTAATTTATACATTAAGAAAATTAGGCTCAGAGAGGTGACTGACTCAATGTCATGTGAGAGCAAATGACAAAATTGACATAACTGAAAAACAGATGGGTTTAGAATTGGTAGGGGTTGGATTCAATTCTTATCTCCAACACTTTCTGAGTATGTGGCTTTGAATAACCTCTTGGTTGTTTGTGTGTGTATAAAATGGAAAAAAATGCAATACTTGTCCTATATCTTTTTTGATTATAGTTATGAAAATCAAATTAGATAATGGATATGAAGGTGCTTTTTAATTATAAAGTAATTTAAAAATGAAATTAACATTACCACTTAATTAGGGACAGAGATGGAAATATCCCTGGTCTCAGAAAGCAAAGGAAGAGGCATAAAGGAAGGCCCATAATGATAAGAACATGGGTGTTTGATTGCATTTGCTGTAGGCTACCCAGAGTGATGCAGAATTCTGGTTACAGTTGCCAAATTGTCAAAGAGAGGGTGATCTCATGAACTCTCAATGCCTCATATTCTAAAACTATAAAGCTTTAATAGGTTCTTAGTTTCTTTTTTTTTTTCTCCAAGACAGAAGAATTTTAGTTTTCAGTCTATTTCCTCCACTCTCTTTTTTACACACCATAATCCTTTCACTAATCTAGCACTGACTGTGTATTTATTTGATCAGGTGATCCACCCCCCCTTTTTTTTAAGGTGATTGTTTCCTTAATATCAAACCTATAACTACCTTTATTCTTTGCTTAGCAATCAAGATACCTCCAGTTTGATTCTTGAGTGAGCTCTAGCAGAGACCTTGCAATCTAGTACCACACTTGGGATCTTCGGCCCTATCATGGCCCGCTTATGTTTGAGGCCTAAGCTATACCTGAGTCGGGGCCACTTTGTAGCCTCTACATCTGAATACATACTATGACAGCCCTTCTTTGACCAAATACATGCATTTTGAAAAGCTATAGTGACATACTGGAGAGCAGATCCCAGTTATTTCTTTGCATTACATTTATAAATTTCATGACGCTCAAAAACTTCTAATAGTTCCTATTTACTTGATAGGTTAGGGATTTGAAGTCTACAGGCTTGATTATGGGTATAAATTAGACTCTGACAGTGGAAAGAGAATGGACTGAAAGGAGAAAAAGTTTGTGGGAGGAAGACTAGAGAAAATTATTTAAAGATAAGAGTATTTTCACAATGAAGATTTGTTGATTGTAAAATTAGAAAAAGATGATGTTCCATAATGAAAGAAAAAGAGGGAAGGAAAAGTAGCAGAGGAAAGATGAAAAGGAGAAAAAAGAAAAGTAGAAGAAGGAGAAGAAAGTTGTTGGGCAAACTGCTACTTTATTCGGCTCTGTAAAATGACCTGTGACTATTGCTTCCATGGAGGTGGATGTGCCGACTCTGGTGGTCCAGGGACTGCCTGGCAGGTGTGGCCAGATGCCCTGGGAACAGACTGAGCAGAGTAGACCTCTGGAGGTCTCTGTTGCTGCAGAGCTGCTTCCACATGGCCCAGGTAAAGAGACTTCAGGAGGCCTCTTGCTATATAGACCCCAGAAATTGGGAGCCTAGACCATCTTCTTAAATATCTTTATGGAAGCAAAAGGGATATATTAGGGACAGGCAGCCCCAGGTCAAACAATGGGGCCGGCCTCAAAATTCAAAGTCACAATTCCAGAAAAAGAAACTTTGAGGATGTGAAAGAGGTCATGAGAGTCATCCAGTGCAGCGTCATCCTATCAACCAACCTTTCCCATCCTAGCATAGAGAAGATGCATGGGAATACGTTAAATGAAGTGGATTTTATATGGAAATACAGTGCTTTGTAGAGCTTTAAACTACTCTGATAATACTTTACAAAGCTAAGGCACCTATTCTAGGAACTATAAACTAGCAAAATTAAGCAATGACCTTACTTTCTTTGATCTAGAAACTAAGACTCCTTCAGAACTTATCTTTCAACTTGATAAAAACCAGTGTCAGAAAAGAGGAAACTACCTCCCATAATCATGTTATGAACACTGCTCACTTAAGGAGCTGCTATACTATAGAGAGCCCAGGGAATCTGTTTCCTCAATAACTAAACTAACAAAAGTAAATGTGGCCCTTTCCAAAATGACTTTAAGCCAAAACTTGTACCTCACGCTGGCTAATTAATGCTTTTAGTTTAAAGTCAAATTTAACTTATTTAAAACTTACAGTGAGTATGTTCAGCTGCCCTTGACATGGTCTTCAATGCGGAAGCCCCGAAACAACAGAGACATGCAATTTGGCCAAGGCTACTCTAGAACCCAACAAGCTTTTCAAAACAAAAACAAAACGCATAGTAAGAAATAAGATGCCAATTATCTCACCCAAGTCTTGACCATGAGCTCTTTTATTTCCTTGTACATACAGAAGAGAAAAGCCTTCATAAATCTGGATAGTTCCCTGGGGGCATTGTGGGGCATCTGTTGTCTGGCTGTGACGTGTGATGAGGAATCCATGGGCAATAGTGGAGGTTCCAGGGGGACCCGGGGGACCTTGCAATCCATCTGGTCCAGGGGGACCATCCAAACCACGGGTACCTATTTCCAAAGAATCATCAGTATACAAAAATTAAGTAAGCTCTGATTGTGACTTCATTTTAGTTAATTTAGTCAATATTTATAGGATGTCTATAAAGGCATTGTCAGATAGCACAGATTTGGAGATAAATAAAATACGGTCCCTGCCCTCAAAGAGATTTAAATGTGTTTTTCTTCTTCAGGAATTGTTTGATGATATTAGGCACTAAATAAATACTGAGTGAACGGAACATTAGATGGGAAGAACTGATGCTTATTTGGGGAGTTTGTATGTTATCTTGTCTCTCGCTGTACTAAAGGAGTCCAAAACCCATGACAACATTTCAGCCTGCTGTTTTGTTCATCAATGAGAAAGGAAGGGTGTGGTTGCTATCAGTCTGCCAACTTCAGTGCTGAAAAACATTTTCCTTTGAATCTGTCTGGGGAATTATTCTCAGGCATACCTTTTTGTTTAAAGAATAAGCTGGGCACTCTAAAGAAGCTTTCCCAAATTTCTAATTTCAATCTGTCACTGGTTCTCTTTTTCCATTTAGCCACTTGATTAGAGCTGATTTTAAAATTCTCTTTATATACAGGCCTTTGGCCACTGTGTGTATAAATTTTCATTTGGGGAAAACTTCACAACCATGCCCATATGTGATGAAGATGACACTAACTTGTTTCTTCCCTAGAAATACAGTTAATGAAATGGCAGGGTGTCAGTTCTATGAAGGCTGTACTATCACCAATCAGCCTTGTTGCTACTGATATTTTTTTAACCAATACAAACTTTTATGCTTATATTATTTAGAGATATGTTTATATTATCTAGAGTTGCTAAAACATACTGAAAATTATCAGGACAGGTAAGTACAGTGAGTACCTAGAAAATCCTCGTTTTGAGGAAAAGCTGGGTTTTCCAGTGCTCTAAATACATAAATAAAAACCACCTTTCTATGCTTTTCTTATGCTGGAAAATCTGTGTCATCCTATTTTTTCCCAAGCAACAGATTCCCCAGCTAGCTGTGCTCTCTCAAAAGGAGGCTCTCATGGCTGGAACTGGAGGCCATGTGTCTAGGGATCTCCCAGACTTAAGGACTAGTAGTATCAGCAGTAGCGTTTTACTTGTCTCACCTGGCTGGCCTGGTAAACCTGGGTCTCCTTTGCGCCCTCCTGCACCATCAAAGCCAGGGAGTCCATTGTGTCCAGGATCTCCTGGAGGGCCAATTGGACCTACAGGGAAAAGAAACAGGGTTTTCAAATGTGGGCAGAATAAATCCTCATCTGGGTAGATTTGGGACTCTTAAGGTCCTTGAGTGTCAACGAATTCATTATCTGGTCTTGTCTTTAATCCTGATAAATCCGTGGAAAAAAGAAGCAGACAAGGAATTAGCTTTAGTTTTAAACAATTCACTTGACGCTCTGGAGGTTCCCATAATATGGCAGTTGTGTCCTCCTTGCCTTCAGAACAAGATAGAATGCAAGGCCCAACTTTTGTTGTCAACCCCACCATAAGCAAGGATCTTACTGCCTGGTACTCTTTATTTATGAAAAGACTGCTACTCAACCACTTAATAAGAGAGAAAGACTGAAGTTAGTTTCTAGCTTTCTTTTATAATCAAAGTTGGCTACAAGCATAGAGTCAAATGGCCAACGAGATAGGATTTAATTTAAAAATCGTGAGGTCTCACAGTGGGGAACTGATAGCTCACCAAATCAGCCGTCTATCCTTCTGGTGGTTGGGATAAAGAAAGCCCCAGACCTTAAATGCATATTAATTTAATCATAGAGTTTTTAAGAACATTAACCATATTATTCAAATTAGGATAGCCAGAGGAGCTAGAAGAAATTGGACTTGGCCTAAAAGAAACTAGGGCATGAGAAATTAACATTTTCAAGGAAAAAGCAAGCGGGACCTGTGGTGGTCTGGTATCCTACTAGTTGCTGAGACTATATTCAAAGACAAACTCTGACAAGTGAAAGGAGAATAAGGGAAATGCACCCAAATACATAAGGCTTAAAAAAATGATCTACAAAGGTACCTGGTAAACCCTGAGGTCCTGGTAGACCTGGTAGACCTTTTAATCCAGGCTGACCAGGAATCCCTGGTGGACCAGCATCTCCTTTGATTATAATACTCTGTCCTGAAGGACCAGGTATTCCAGGGGGACCTAAGAGGCAAAACACAGAGATCTGAAGGTAGGGAAGACAAAGGTCAAAAGGAATGGATGCCAAAGTAACCTGAGATCAGAATAACAATTGGTGTGAGAGAAACTAGTTACATATATTGGAATCTGCTCTGTCCAACAGAAATTTGTTTGTGAAAATTATGATTATCTCACCTGAAAGACTGAAAAAAGTAAATAATTTTCTTAGGGTCCCTGGAAAAATTAGGCATATTGTGCCTACTTTCAAGCCTTGATGCATGACTCAGTTACTAGAAAGTCTAATCCACTGCAAATCTATGAACACTGGTGTCAGGGGAAGACAATTCCATTTCCTGACAAGTCCATTCTGATTCTAACATCATTTGCAGTTCTTGTTTGTTGTGCTTGTCAAGGGACCCACTGAACTAACTAGTAGGGGAATTTAGCAGATGCCCTATTTAACAGTTCACAGGAATCTCTGTAAGTCTCTCAGCAAAAAGAACTATTTTCATATTAAAAATATATAAACATATCTATGTGACTTGCTCTGGTGATCTGTTCAGTTAACTATGGGAAAGGTAATATAAAAATCAATAAAAACCTCAATGAAGCATTCTTATTGGTCCTGCATTTATCTTAAAAGGTCCGCTCTTGATATGACATTATTAAAACAAAAACCTTCAAGAGATTAGTAAATAGAGGGAGAGTCCTGTCTATTTCCCTTCAGTTGTTGGGGACTGAGTCTCTGAAAGTTTTGGCTGAAAGGCAGAATGGAAACTTTCAAATTCTTCAATGAATCTAAGTATCAGGTATAATTAGCTCCAGAAATAAGTCTCACCTGGAGGGCCAGTAAGTCCTGGCTCCCCTTCAGGGCCAGTTGAACCAGGTACTCCAGGGGGTCCCTTCATGCCTGCAAAGAAGGTACATACAATTGCACAGCAAAGCAACAGGGCCATAGCCTTTCCCCAGTTGAATCAGAAAATAGGTATCTTCTCCCAAAGGAATTTAATGTAAAGCGGGAACCTCAAAACACCCCTTCAAATACCTGGAAATCCTGGAACACCAGGGAGACCAGGATCTCCTTTCATTCCATTGAGACCTGGCCGGCCAGGATTACCCTGAATAAATAAAATCATTAATTTTAGAAGAAAAACAGGGGGGGGAGGGAAGGAAGTGAGGGCATAGGTAGAACTGCATACTGATTTACAGCACTGGTCCTTGAGTCAAACTTCCAGGGTTCAAATCTCAATTCACCTCTTATAAGCTTGTATGACCTCGAGTTGATTATCTAACCTCTTTGAGTCATAATTTTCTCACATCCAACATAAAGAAAATAACAGTATCTACTCTATGAAGTTATTGTGAGGATTAAATGAGATAGTTCATATTAAGTACTTAGAAAACTGATTGGCATGTGGTATGTAGTTAATAAATGGTAGCTATTTTTTTTATCATTAACAAAAGCACTACTTTTCTTTAGTGTAGCCCTGACATGGTAAGTGCCTGAATTAGAAACTAAGAAATGATAAAGTCTGAAAGACTAAGCAAAAAAATACAGTGAGACTATAATTAATTGCATTTGAGGGATAGGAAAACTATGGGAAGAAAAAGAGTTGAAAGTACCTCTAGAATGGAACTAAAGGAAGAGTTAGTGTGGAACAATAAAGCTGTTATTAACAGTAATGAAAAAGAGGTCAACCTGGTACATCTTATTATGCCAAAATGTAAGAAAGAGCTTAAAAAAGGGGGGCATGTCAGAAAGTCATAGGATCCAGTTTGAAGGGGTTCCTAAACCTAGGACAGTTTGAGCATCAAAAAAATTATACTTTAAAAAACTGTAAATCGTTGTAAAGAATGAGAATTTCTGAGTCCACAATGATAATAAAAAGACAGTAAATGGAAGAGAAGGGAGGCTCTCGCTTACAGTAGGGCCCAGTGATATATGTGGAGGTAGTGCTAGAGTTGAACACTCATCAACTGCCACTACCACAGTACTGAATGGCTGAAGCAAAAATCATAAATAGATATTATATCCAAGGAGAAATTTTGATGAGGAGCAGTATATTTACATGACCTTAATGTGTCTTCTTATAGTTTTACTTATTAGTTACAAGGGGGAAAGTAGTAACCATACAGTGGAGAAACCAGGTAGCAACTTGATGGTGTGATCAAAATGAAGGTACCAAAGGAGGGGCAGATGAACACTGTGGGCCTTGATATCTGAGAAGAAGACACCACTCATGTAGTATTCCATCTGGGGTGCATAACCTGAATCTAACCATGAAGAAAGAGGAGACAAAAGAAAAGACATTCTATTTTTTAAAATGTCAGGGTAATGAAAGAAAAAAAATAGGTTTAGAAACTGTTTCAGATTGAGTGAGACTAAAGAGAAATCACAATTAAATGCAATGCATGAATTGGTCTGGATCCTATATTGGAGGGGAAAAACGCTATAAAGCTCGTTACAAAGTCAACTGACACAAGTGGAATATGTAGGTAGAAACAGAACTATTACATCGATGGATGTTCAATTTCCTAAAGTTGAGTACTGTACTGTGGTTATATAAAATAATATATTTAATATTAGGAAATCTTATGCACTGAGGTATTTAGTGATAAAGGGGCATGATAGATGCAACTTATTCTCAAATATTTCAGAAAAAATACACAATTATAATTATACACACACACAAAACATGCATACAGAGAGCAAATGGGACAAAACATTACCAACTTGTCCATCTGGGTAAATGGATTTTTTTTTTGCCATTCTTGCAATTTTTCTATAAGTTTAACATTATTTCCGAATAAAACATTAGAAAAGGTGCAAATATAAGAGCTAAGTTGCACTAAAGAAAATGAACAGAACTCGGCAATACTAGATTTACAAAATGCTGGTATCAGACAGTGGTCCTGAATCAGGCGTAGTGACATGTGAACTTGGAGTACGTGAGAAATAAATGAAGTAGGGAGTGAGTAAAGAGTGAATAAAGAGAAGATGAAATTTTTAAGTCTAGATGTCTGGAAGAATAGTGATGACAGGAAAGAAAGGTTGGTTGCTGGAAAGCTTTAAGGGCCATTTCTTTAGATTTTTTTTCCTGCTATAAGGCAGCCGTCAGAATTAAAAGACTGAGTCCAGATTGTGTTGACTGCCAAATCTAACAATAATCCTGAATGAAGGAAGGAAGTTTTGAGGATCCATAAAGAACCATGTGACTTTCTGGGTCACTCAAACCAAGGCAGAAAACACATGAATACAGACATAACACTATGCTATTATTCTCTTTTTGCAGGTAAAGGTGTAAAACCAAAGTGCCTATCTGCCTTCCTTATAGACACAAAGCAAAAATATACTGTGGAGCTAAAATTTACCCCTAACTCTTTCTAATTTCAAAGTCTAAAATATCACCACTCACCATGATTACTTCTCTATGGGTGGACTCATCCAAATGCAATGTTTTGATATATATGTTTCCTTTTATAAATTTGCTTTCACTAAAATAAAAGTTTCTCAAACCTAAATCTATACAAACAAAAGACTCTAGGCAAATTATCTTTTTTGAGGACCCCTTTAACTAGAAGGTAGCAAAGGCCCTTAGGTTGGAAGAAGATAGGAAACTTGCCTTTTTCTTTGTTTGTAATTCATCAATAAGGCATGCAAAGAGCCTTGAACAGTAAATGCTAATTCAAGTAATGCAGATTGAAATTGTCATTTTGAATGCAAATACCCACACCCCTTTCTCATCAAATATTTACTCCCATTTCCTACCTGGAGTCCTGGTGGTCCTTGATCTCCTTTCAGACCAGGCAAACCAGGTTGCCCAGGTTGGCCTGGGTTTCCTCTCTCTCCTTTAATACCTCCATTTCCAGGTAGACCCCGGGGACCTTCTGGACCTGGTAGACCTTGACAATGCACAACAAATAACCACATTTCAGTATAACATAAGAGTAGCATAAAAGTTAGGCTTTTAAGTTACCTAAATACTATTAGTCAACTAAATACATTAGCTCTCAGAATAAAATGCAGACTACATTAAAATATATAGATCCATGCTGACTCTCTAAAGTAAATTGGGCTGGGTTCTTTTTGTTATTAACACTGGTTTGCAGACCCCTTTAGTTTGTATTTTATTATATATTAAATCCAATAAGCTCATATCTAAAGAAAGGACTTGGGACATTATAATATTGTTTCTATAATCCCTAACTAAGTGTTTGATTTAAGTGAACCGAAACAAGACACCATAGGGCACTGCTCTGAAATTGGAAATGCATCAGAATTCTCAAGAGGGCTTGTTAAAATAGATTCCTGGGTCTACCCCTAGAATTTTGGACTCTATAAGGCTGAAAAGGGGCCCAAGAATTTGCACTCTAACAAGTGCCCAGTAGCTAAAGCTGCTGGTTCATGACCACACTTTGCAGGGTAATCAGGGATTCAAAGTCATTTGTCTCACGGTGATGAAAATAAAATTGCTTTATTTGTAAGTAGTTGCTTCTATTCAGCTTTTATTACTATGCAATGAAGATAGTTATTTACCAAACTAATTGTTTAATTTCATTTTAGTGATATGCTTCATACATGGGAATATTTTAGTGTCAGAAATTTATTGATTCAATGTAGTACTTTTGAAATTATTTTAAAAATGTTTTATATTGTTTGCATTTTAAATATTTCTGAAGAAAAATAATTTGGCATATAACTTCTGAATAAATAAAATAATTTAAAAAGGGATTTTGCTAAGCTCTTTCCTAACACTATGTTTTTAACACTAAATAAAGATATCGGGTCTTGAAGGAGATCTTATAAATGGCCACATTTTTTTCTCACTAGGTGGGAAATAGCTGTTTCTTGCTTGCAGAGTTCTATGCAGCAGCTGAGGTGAAGACTAAGTAGCCCAGCCTTAAGAAAATAATTATGAAGCCCTAAATAATGAACAGCAAATAGTGAGCACTTACATCTTCTCTCCTCCAGTAATCTTAGTTTTCCACTGGTTTCAACAAAATGGGAAGATATGTAGGTATTATTTTTGAAGGAAATATCATAGGCATATAAATTTAGAATACTTAGTTCATGCTTACATATGGACAAAAGGTCATATTTTTGATCTGATCCTTTCCAGTACTCTTATGACCCAGAAACAATGGCTACATACTAACAAGGCAGCATGGAATAGGGATAACGAATGTTGGACTCTGAAGCTAGAATGCTGGGTTAGAATCCCAGCTCCATTTTGACCTCAGTAAATTTATTAATCTCCTTGGCCTCAATTTCCTCTTCTTTAAAATAGAAATAAGAATAGTATCTACTTTATCAAGTTGTCCCAATAATTAAATAAGATAATATGTATAAACACAGTGCCTGGCACATAGTAAGAATTATATAAGAATTATAAGGATTATATATAAGAAGTTTTAGACAATTATTGTTATTATTATTATCTTCAAAACTAAAGGTAAGAACATGTCTTTAAAATATAAGCCTGTTTTTAATCTTTCAGCTATTTCTATGTGATTTCATAATATAATGCTACTCTATCTGTCACATGAGAAAGAAGAAGCAGGTCCACAACTATATGACAACCATTTTACCTTTGAACAGTTTAAATCATATAGTCACCCTGGCCCAGCAACCAGACAGACACACTCAGAAATTCCCTTCCCAATCATAAAGAAAGTGTTGGGGAACTCAGCACTTAAATAGACAAAAACAACTGTTTAGTTCAAACCCCTTAGATAGGGTTTTCTAAGAAAAATTGTTAGTTTCATACATAATGTATAATTTGGACTAGAAATCAGGTAGCAAATCAGATTATTAAGAGAAAAGTAAACTGTGAGTCAGCCTAACAATGACTAGGTAAGATTAAGATGAGAAAAAAAAAAAAGGAACATTTTATAACCCTCTTCCCCAGTCTGAAAAGTAATCAGAACATTGTTACCATTTGGAAAAAAAAACTATGCATGTTATAGGTATTGCTCCTTTTGCAATTAAAAGGAAATACTGGGAATTTTACATGTTATTAATACAGACCTGCTGTTATAATTGAGTCCCTGAAATTTAAATTGCTGATTTGCTAGTGACGTAAGGGACATATACATTTTATTTTTTAACAATACTCAATAGTTACCCTCTTCTATTACTGAAAATAGCCATGAAAACACAGATCTGATCAATCTCAGGCAACAAAAATTCAAGAAAATAAAATCAATATACAGAGATTACAAATGGGCCAGATGCCTCTCAAAATATTTTAATGCAGTCTCAAAGATAAAAATAAGTGTATTTCCGCTTAAAATTCAACAGATCTCTATGTATAGAATACCTACTATAAATAATTGAAACCACAAAGACCTAATGTCATTTCAAACTTGATTATAAACAAGTCACATTACCTTTACCAAAATGTTAAATACCAGAGCAGGTAGTATTTGAGGATAACAGCACTCTTCAATGACTTCTGAATTATAGCAAAAAAAGTGCATTTCTCTTGTCACACATACAAAGCATTATAAGAAAAAAAAAAAAAGAAGAAAGAATTGACCAGTGAAGTCTAACCTTGAAAACCTGGGAAGATCAGAGTTCACCAAAGCCCAAAGATCGATGTTAGCAGTATCAGACATCACACAGTACAAAATAAGATTATGAGTTAGAAGTGGTTCACATTATAGCACAAGTTAAACAATAATTCTCTTTGCCAGCAATTCTTATACCTACAGCGTAATCAGTATGCAAACAGAACCATACAAGAGTACACAGAGCCAAATATTTTTAAATAGAGCTTATTCTAGGAAATAAGCTGCTAGTTTTCATTAATCCAAAAAATGTAAAACTCTACTGAGGACATCAATGTTAACACTGCTACTGTGGCTTTCCAAAAGTTAGCATCTCAAAACATTAAAGTTGGCAAGGTAGTACCATTTCACTGATAGCCTTCCATTCCTTTTACAAAAGGATAATTTTGGATAAAAGTTTATCTTGGCCTCTGCTATTCTTTACGAAAAACACGAGGTGCAAATTTCTTGGTATGTGCAAACTGCCCCAAGGAGCTAGAGCTAAATTTAAAGGCCTCATTAGACAGAAACACAAAGATAAAAGGTGATTAGAGAAATTAAAACATGAGTACACAATGGCCATTGCCAATTGTACTTTTGTTTGTCTTCTATGAAAATCATTCCATGAAGCCACATTGTGATTTTTTTATAATTCATTAAGAGGCTTTTGTCTGTGCATTAGTACTTGCAATAAGCTACTCAAAAAGAAAAAGCCAATATATATTTGCTCACCACTGAACTTGAAAACTCAGTCGAATTTTCCAAAGATGTGAAGACCATCAGTGAAGGGGTGCTTCAAAATACTTTGGCATGCAATATTCCACCCCAAACCACAGAAAATATCACATTTACTTTATATTATTCAATGCACATATTAAATCAGGCTATTAACTATTAAAAGAGGGATCATTTAATAAAAAGATAAAAAGCCTACAAATAGGACAACTCTTGGTTAATGTTAATTGACTCTAAAAACAATTTCCTTTTCTTACAAGTCTTGCTATGATTTATAAGCACTGAGGTTAGCAAAGAGAATAAATTGTGCTAGAGCACTGAATTCTAGGAATTAGAAGACCTAGGATCTATTCTTGGCTCTACTACTTACATCTACTGGATTCTGGGCTATTCAATCTCTCTGAGATCGTTTTCTCACACACATAATGGGAATAGTGTTGTCTGCCCTAACCTCTCTCACAGAGTTGTTTTAAAAATCATATTTAATTTTTAAAATACCTGATATCTGCCTTGTGCAAGATGCTACAGGGAACACAAATATTAACTAGACCCACACTCTGCTCTCAAGGAGCTTACAATGAAGGTATATTATATGATACAAATGGTGGCATGTCATATAAATATAAAACATTACCATTACCATTACCATTACTGCTTAGTAATAAAACTTCAAAGTATTTGATCATTTGAAATTGAGAAGGCTAAAAATCAGGCTTCTGTTTGTTCCAATGGTTTCTAAATCACATACAGCAAACTGACTCAAGACAACTGAGCAGAGTCTGGCCACACAATTAGGTAAATAAATTAGAATTCTTACCTAAGATAACTCAGAGTTTGAGTGAAGACATTTTATATATGCGTTTGATATGGAAGGACCAAAACAAGAACTCTTAGAAAAATGTCATTGAAATCTATGATATTTCAGTCTGAGTAACAAGGAAAACTTCAGATCATATCATAGCAAAACTTCTAAGACTTCAATATCTGAAAGGTAACATTTTAATGAGTTATATGCCAAGTCAATTTTGTACATGAGGCTCTCAACCCATTATTTCTCAAATGACCTAACAAAGTTTAACTGAACAAAATAAAACAAAAAATCCTGAAGTCTTTTATATAAGTGGTAATAACTAAAGATAAGCTGAACTGATTGGAACATTTTAAATACAGTTTCTGCTTACGATTGTAGTATTCAACGATTATAAAAAAGAGAATACTGCAGATACCAAGTTCCAGTAACTATCTAATTTAGAATATATCTGGTAAATAAGCTGTCAAATTGGTTTTAAAGTAATGTGGCTACTTTCCTTTTTCTTCTTTGAATATATTTTAGTGTCTCAGAAGAAAGCAATCTTCTTCTAGCTAATAGTAGAATCTGGATGTGATCAAGGCAGCAGACGTCTATGTAAGTCAGACAGGGAAAGATTCAAAATTACTTCAAAGTATACCCTAGTCTTCTCTTTTATCTTGGCAATAGTTAAATAGCATGTTTTTGTCTTAATCTTTTTGATGATATCCATTTAGGACAAACACAAGCAGTTAGTATGGGTTGATGGAGCTTTTGAGGCAACAGAAAATAAGAAAGTAAAGGCAGTGGCCAGTCTGCTATGGATGAGTCTCCTAAAATGGCAAAAGCAGCTTTGCTTCATCACTTAACTTATTTATAACTAGAATGAGAGGCCAGATCAGAAGCATCAAGCTATACAATGGACTCTACATGTTACTAGTAGAATAGACACTTAACTGAGTACTGGGGAGCCCTAAGTCAGATGCCCAACTATGCTGGTAACTAACAATATGACCTTGAGCAAGCTTCTTAACCTCCTTGGGCCTCAGTTTTCTCATGTGTGACTAAACTTTACAGAGGTTTCTCTGAGCCGTCTTCTCAACTAGGCCTCACCCATGGGCCCTGCCCTTGGTCTGCTGAGTCAAGTTTTAGCAAGAATTCTGCTAAGTCAATTTAGGGAGAGTCTCCCAACCCTTGATAGCTGATCAAGTTCCTCATTCCTCATCCTTGATGTCTAAGCCCTTGGCTTGCCTTTAGCAAAAATTCTAATAGGCCAGTTTACCCTCGATGTCTCCTTTTTGTAATTTTTTATCCACTGACTCCATCACCCTGCTAGTTGACTATAAATCCCCATTTGTCGTTGTTATATTCAGAGTTGAGCTCAGTCTCTTTCTCTCTCCTATTGAAATAGTCTTTCCCCTACTGCAATAGTCTTGAATAAAATCTATCTTGCTATTATTAACAAGTGTCTAGTAAATAATATTTCTGAGAAATGTAAAACTTAGGTACCTTCTACATCGGATACTCTATGGTTATATGAAATGGATTTGTGGGACAGTAATAAACCAGAGAATCAACTCAGAATCTTGAAAAATTATGAATTTTAAACAGATAAAAAGAGAAAATTTCCTGCCATTCCCAACAGCCAGAATTCAGGAGTATACTTTCTGCTCTTGTAGTTTCTCCTTAGAAATCTGAAAAGGGCTATTTATCTTGAGTAATAATAAACACATTAAGATATTTGTGGTTCTTTTTACTCCTGATTAGGTGAATATCTTTTAATACAAATCAGCAATTTTCTATTGGGAACCTCTTGGTAACTGCTCTTTGATGTGTACTATTTATAGGTATAGGATGAACATAGGATTAAGAGGCTTTAATCTGTGCTGGTTGCATTTAATTTTTTGTTTTATTCTGTGCCTATTAGTCCATTTTCATAGCAGTAGAATTTAGAACTCTGTGACAATCCAAAATGCAAAAATGGGGTGGTTTGAAAAATTATGCGAGGTATGGCAAGTCAAGAACTGTATATTTGCAGGATCTGACAATACATATTATTGTTTACAAAAATGCCTTTTTGAAGAACAGTTCATTTCATTTATGCTAACAGACATAAGGCAAAAACTTTTAAATATAATCTAAAGGCAAAGGTAAAATATTATACAATATACTTTTGGGTACTAAAATTTTCAACTAAAAATGACACAAATATATGAATTTTAAAATGTTAAATTAAAATCCTAATTAGGTAATTTTGAGTTATTCCAATACTCAGAAGCACTGAACTCTACAAGTTCCTGACAACTTTCAGAGATAGACCAACATGTAAGAACTGAATTGGCATATATGCTCTTAAAATATATTCAAACATTTGAAAACATTAGGTACAGGTGTACATATACCTATATACACACATATGCATACACTATATATGTGTATATAAATAATATACACATACATGAAATATATATAAAATATAAGAAAAGTTTCATACTTCATGCAGATACTACTTTGGAGTTAAGGAGCTAACCTGTAGGACCTGGATAGGGATCAAAGTTCACCAAGGCCCAATGTCATCATTAACAAAAAGGAAAAATACCAAATTGTTAGAAATATCAAGAAACTAAAGCATTACACTAACTTCTTTCAAGTTAAACTTTAATTCAATAAAAGAATACTCTGAAAGTTCATATTCATGCATCTGTATATAAACCAAATTATCACCACTTAGCATCAATACAAAAATAAAAACAGCACATGTGACATATTTTGAAAGACAAAAATTTTTTTTATAATAATCATTGCTATGAGTGCAGACAAAAACAATCAATTCTAAGAGCAATTGGGTTTTGCAATTCCATTTTAATTTGCAGTTTATGAACAAATAGAGAAGTCACAAACACTCATCAGATTCTTCTTCTGACTACTTTTTTATTATTTCTTTTATAAACAGTAATTTTTAAAGCAACTTTGTGACTGATGTCTTTATGTTGACATATTTCAAAGTAATGTTCAACATTGAGGCTCTGTTACTGGTAAGAATAAATAGCCACAGTGCTGATTAAAATATGAAAAAGGGTAATAGTTTGGTTTACTTGAATTATTGCATGCATAACCAAGCAAGGTATCTGTGTCAGTTCTTTACATTGCATGCAAGAGAGTTAACATGGCTGAGGAGATTTTCACTGGTTTCCTTCAATAGTAAACCAAAGTAAAACTTAAAGTAATACACTCTCTATAAACAATAGTCAGATCAGATAAAATCTGGTTTTGAAAATGATCTTCTGAACAAAGAATATGATCTCATCTAGTTGATGTTTTTATAGCATATCTTATTAAAATTAACTGCAATCACTTCAGCGTTTATGGAAAATTTCATTTTAAATACATTTTAAAAATGAGTCAGAGACTGTCAAAGGATAAAAGGGCAATTGTTTTGTTTCTTTAATCTTAAATTTCTCTTATTTAAAAAAATCAATGAAGGCCAAGTTTTCAGTACCTGGAAATATAAAAATTGAATATCAAGTCTTAAGAATCTATTAATAGTCTATCACCAGTGATTGGGCTCAGCAATATTAATCCAGGATGAAAATGAGCAGCATTCCCAAACTTAGTAAAATGAAATGACACAGCACAAACACAAAATGAAAAGTGAACATTGGGTGCAAAACTGAGACTACTTGAGCAGTTAACACAAGACAAATGAGGTACAGACATGAAGCTGGTATGGAAAGATCGCTATTCAATTTAATCATGCTGTGATGTTGAAGATAAATTTGATTGCCTAGCTCCTAGAGAAGATAATTTTTTTTATTATGCTTGTTGACATTTGCTGATCATATGGCAGAACCATAGCAACACTTTTGGTATGGAACACAAGCATCTATTGGGTGATCACTAAAATGATTTCTGTGATGACATGCTGAGAAGCTCACATTAAAAATGCAAATGGAATTTTGCTGCCAGGTTATCAGTATAGCTTTATGTTTAATAAAGAAACTAATAAATACACTATTTCCTTTTTTCCTCCAAGTCGGTTTGTTTTAGTTCAACTTTAAGTAAATGATAAAAGGCATTACTGAAATGAATTATTAGGTACCATCGAAATGGACAGAGCTAGGAATAAAACAAGCTATTTCCTCTTAAGAAGTTCTTTCGATTACAGATTCTAAAGTCCTAAAAGACTGAATAACCTGCCAGCAAAATGAAATAAATGGACAAATAAATAGACCATTCCCCTACCATTCATGTACGTACCTGGTCTACCAGGAGGACCTTGGGGCCCAGGGTTGCCTTTAGGGCCTTCCAGAGCTGGACCTGGAGGACCAGGAGGGCCTGGGGGACCTTGCAGACCAGGGAAACCATGAAAACCTGGTTCACCCTTTGGACCTGGAAGGCCAGGGTTTCCTGGAATGCCAGGTAATCCTCCATCACCCTTTTGACCTATGAAAGCAAAGTGATGTTAGAAAACGCATTAAATGATATGAGTATTAGGCTTGTCTATAAGACTAAAGCTATTCACACTTACTAGAAGAAGTAATGAAATTTACTAAGGTCATCTGTACCTCCCACCAATTTCCAACCCATTAAAAAAACACACTTTCCCTATTAAATATATTTATCTGTTATTAGAAGTGTATTAGAGTATGTACAGAAATACAGAAACAGTAATAGCTTGTATCCTAAAAGACACTTTTTGTATTAGGACATAGAATATGACCAGTAGCTATGAGAGAAAAGGAGAAAAAATAAAAAATATAAAGTAGCTGCAAGAATAGGTTAGAGATAGCTGGAGGAAATTTTTTTTAAAAATGTTTTGAGACTAATGGGAGCTATGGATATTCAGAGGTTGCTGTGTATCCTTGAAGACCATTCTATCCAAAATTTAGAATCACAATCTAGAAAAACTGTTCTCAACACCTTTTCTACACCACCAACATGCCTGAGAGCAATTTAACAGTCACACATGAAAGTAAAAACTTTTATGTCGGGATCATGAAAAGAATATCAGAATATGTAGTAGATATCTGTGGTTTGAAAAAACCTCATAGAAAGTAGCTAATGGTCATTTCAGAACATAAACATACATATCTGTACACACATTTTGTCACTTAATTAACTATTTGATGCTCACAATAAGAGTAAAAACAAATAATGGAAGGCAGATGTGTGTGCACACATAGCCAATCAATATGTAAGATGCAAATTAAGATGGAGTTTTCAAGAGACATTTTTTATTATTGGTACATATTTCTACAGTTTCCTTACATTATCTTGGCTTTGTTTCCATGGGGATAAAAGTGGCTTTTTTTTTCTGGCTAAAAGAACTTTTTAAAATTTAGTGAAATATACCTCTTCCTATAATTTTGCTTTCTTTCTTTATCATTTTCTCAGCGTTTATTTATGAAGTTAATGAAGAGATAGCTATACGTAAATTTTCCTAACAATGCATTTTTATAGTACAACTCCTTATACTAAGTGGCTAATTAGGAAATGCCTTAAGATGTAACTCTAGCTTTGAGTTGTCTGGGGTGCATGTTCATTTTATAACAGTAAATGGTAGAGATGGAAAAATAAGTATATTAGAGAATATTATCTTTTTACAAACTGATTTAGTATTTCACTTTATTCAAGTTTACCAGAAAGTCCTGGGAGTCCAGGAGGTCCTGGGATTCCAAAGCCTGGTTGACCTGTCAGAGCATAAACCAAAAGACTCTCAAATAGATAATAATAATTGAAACAGAGACAAATAATTTGGGGATCATTTAGGTTTTTAGTAAGTGCTATAATGTGTATTACATGAAAAATAGAGTAGATTTCCCACATCGAACTACAATTCTAGCATGAGAAAAATCACACAAACATGTATTTGTGATGAGTGTTAAATATATCTTTATATACTCACATCAAATATGAATATATATATACAAATGGAATATAGATTGCATAGTGAAAGGAAGTTACCCAGAGTAGCTGAAGAAAGCTGGGGAATTTCCTGACATGAAAAGTTGGCCAAGAAAGGATATGGAGTTTTTCGTAAGAGGGAGGCAACTTGATCAATAAACGTGAGCTAATATTCTCAGGACAGAGTGGAAGAAGGTAATTAGGGAAGGAAAAGTGTGTGGTAGCTTAGATGGTAAGAAAGAAGATATAATTTCATCATGGGTAATAAAGGGCAAAAGTTAGAAAGTTAAAGCAGACAAAGGGGAAACCAGAAAAGAATAATGAAAAAAATATAGCACCTGGTTCACCCTTCTGTCCAGCTGGTCCAGGAATACCATCTTGACCTGGTTTGCCTTTTTCACCTGGAGGCCCTGGTGGCCCTGGACGACCTCCACCACCTAAAGAACAGAGTACAGCTGGTTATACCTATCTTTCCACATCACTTTTTCTTCCATATTCCAAATTCTTTCCTTATCAGCTTCAAATAGTTCTATGTAAAAGACACCAAGTGTCTCTGGGACACTGCCTTAAATCATGGAATCTTGTGAAAAAGAAGCATAAAAGAAATAAAGGATAATAAAAATAAGGAACTGCTTTATCATTCACTTAGTAACCCAAACATTTCAGCTTCTCATTTTAATCTACCTTTAGAATATACAAGAAAGTAACTGTGGGGATGGAATGGGGATGGGGTGCATTATAGGCCTCATATGGGGCCAAGAGAAATGACTGGCTTTAGAAGGAAGTAAACAAACATAAGGCTACACCTTGCCATCCTAAAATATCAAAGCTATCTACTGTTATAGGATACTTGAAAATAACTCTCCTTGGATAAAGTGAGACTGAAAAATAAGGTCTCACAATAATAATTTTAAGCAACTTTCATTAGAAGTTGTTCACTTTGTATAACAAGTGGTGCTAAGTGAATGATCACCATGTTTCTTTGCTTTGAAAATGTTCACAGCTCCCAGAAATGATCTGACTTTCCCAAAATGAATAAAGCCTTAGTCCTAATGAACAGCAAACCCTTATGTTTCATGCTTACCTACAGGACCAGGTTCTCCTGGAAGGCCAGGGTTCCCAGGAGGACCATTAATACCTTTTGATCCAGGAAGGCCTGGGGTTCCTAGAGTAAAGAGCTCAATTTAATAATAAAATAAAAACTGCATTGCTTTGAGACCTATAATTCAAATTTATAATTAAGAGTGTTAGCATAAAAATGGTGAAGAATAGAAAGAAAACCCCAAAAGATGCTGGTGTTTGCTGGATATTTTAAGAATAATTTTAAGTTTTAAATTGATTTATCCAGAGGCTGACATTACATATATTCATAATAAAAATTGCCACCATATTATACACTGGTAGAATTGGTACGATTCCATTGTACGGATATATCAAATTTTTCAAAATCCATTCATTTATTGTTTGACATTTGGGTTGTTGTTATGTTTCAGCTATTATGAATACCTATTCTATTTATGGAAACCTGGTCTACTTAACCATTATGAGTAATGCTGCGATGGATATTTCTGCACTGGTATTTTTGTGGACATAAGTCAATTTATCTTGGGTGAATACTTAGATAGGAATGGAACTGCTGAGTCACAGAGTAGGAATATGTTGTGTTTTATAAAACAAACAAACAGACAGACAAACAATATTTGGGAATTCCAGTTCTTCCAGATCCTTGTACAACATATGGTGATTCCAGTTGTTATAATAACAGTCATTCTGGTATTACTTCACCATAGTTTAAATTTGCATTTCCCTGACAGCTATGATATCGATCACCTTTGCATGTACTTATTGGGCATCCATGTATCTTCTTTTTTGAAAAGCCTGTTCCAAGTTTTCCCCCACTTAAAAAATGGATTGTGTATCTTGTTATTATTGAGTTGTAGAAGTTCTTTATATATTCCAGATATCAGTCATTTGTCAGATATATGTTTAGCAAGTATTTTGTCCTAGTTGGTGGCTTTCCTATTCATTTTCTTAATGCTGTCTTTCGATGAGCAGAAGAAAAGAGGAACTCAGTTTCTTTAAAAGAAAAAAACAGAGTGTGGAGCAATTGGACATCTCTATGAAAAAAAAGAACCTTGACCTCTACATCACACCATGGAACTATTTTTATTCGAGACATATCATAAACCTAAATACAAAAGCTTAAACATTAAAACTTACAGAAAAAACAGAATATTTCCATAAACTTCAATCAAATATTTCCTCAATAGGACACAAAAGGCACTAACTATGAAAGAAGAGTAAGGAATTGAACTTTATTAAAATTAACAACTTTGGTCATCACATGACAGCACTAAGAGAGTGAAAGGCAAATATGAGACAGAAAGAATCTATCTGTAATACACGTATCTGACAAAGGACTCATATTCAAAATATATAAAGAACCTCTCTGAATCAATAAGAAAAAAGGCAAACAACTCATTGAATAAGTGCAGAAAAACTTGGTGCAGGCACTTCAAAAAGACGCTATCCAAATGGCCAATAAGTATATGAAAAAGTGTTTAATGTCATTCATTAATAAAATGTAAATTAAAACTTCATTGAGTTACCACTATGTAACCCACCAGAAGTGCTAAAATTAAAAAGACTGACAACACCAAGAGAGGTGAAGATATGGGCAACTAGATATTTCATGCCACAAAGTACTATACTACATGGTTACGGCAAGCCACCAGCACCCACCCATGGACATACACACATTGCAGTTGGGACCATAATTTATAAAACGACTGTGGAAAATTGGCACCATTTACTAAAGTCAAATGTATAGCTACCCTATGACTCAGTAATTCTACTATTAAGTTTTTGTATAAGAGAAATGAGTACATATGTCCCCCAAAAGACTTGTCAAAGAACGTTATTAGCATCTTTTTTCCTTAATTGTCCCAAACTGAAAATAACTCAAAAGTCCATCAAGAGGAGAAGGGGTAATTGATTACAGTGTATTTCTTCAATGGAATATTATAGAGCAATGATGAAAAAGAAACTGCTGACAGGATAAATTAATCTTACATACATAGTAATGACTAAAAGACACAAGGACATATACTGTATGATTCCATTTATATGAATTTCAAGAACAGGTAAAATTAATTGATGGTGATAGAAGTTATAGTAGTGGATACCTGGAGAAGGGGGGATTCATTCACTGTGAAGGGCCATGGGCAAACTTTATGGGGTAAGATAACTGTTTTATATCTTGATATGCTTGATGGGTACATGGATATATATATACATACATCGGTAAAAACTCATCAATATCTTGTATATTTTACTGTATCTATGTTATACTTCAATAAAAACGTTAAGGAAAAGATAACCAAAGGCCCACTTCATACATACCACTGTGCAATCCAAAAAATAAATCAAAATAAATAAATACAAGTATAAATAGAGCAATTACTATAACAATCGAGTTCAGGCTACCTACTTGACTATAGTGCAAAGTCTCTTTGCTTGCATGACTCACTCCTTGTCATTTGAATGAACTGTACAATTGTTCTACCAACAGCCACCCACTGTGTGCCAGAGTACAACATTCCTAGAGAATCAGCATCAGGTTAGGGCTTGGCAGTGTACATTATCACCTACAAAAATAGTAATGCCTCTTCAGTGACTTGTGCCTAGCAGTCAAAGATTAAAAAATGCTCCACCAAACAGTGTCTCTGACCACAGGATATTGTGCTGCTGAGGTGGCAATACTCATTCTCACTGAATATAGAAATAAATTTGGGTAAAAAAATGGTTAAAGAACTATTTCAAAATTATGTTACTGGTCAGTATCTGATTGAGAAATAGAACAGAAGTCTGTCAAATAAGAAGTTGCTCGGTGGCATGGGTTAGAATAGATAAGGAAGGAGAGAATGAAGCATTTAAGAAAAGTAATATTACCAGGAAATCCAGGAAGGCCTGGTTGTCCTTTTGCTCCAGGAGCCCCTGGTAATCCAGGCAAACCAGGATCTCCCATAGAACCTTTGATACCAGGGTTCCCTGGGTATCCGGGCAGACCAGGTTCACCCTAAAAACATGAATAACAAGATAAAAAACATGAATAACAAGATAAAACTGAAGTCTCTACATGACTTAGATTGTATAACAACATAATATTTATAGAGCTTTTACTATATGTCAGGCACTCTGCTAAGTGCTTTACATAAATTGCTTCATTTAATCATCACAACAGCTCTTTGAGTTAGGCTTTATCATCTCCATTTATAAATGAGAAAACTGAATCTTGGAGAACTCAAGTGCCTAAGGTTTCTACTAAGTAGCAAAACTGGGATTTGAACTAAGGTTTGTCAGACTCCAGAACTATTCGCATGATATGCAGATTATTATTCTCATTAATCCTTAACAACTCTATAAGAAAGATACCATTATTAGCCCCATTTTACAGTTTGCAGCTAATAAGTGGTGAAATCTGGATTGAGGTCCAGACAGTTTGATTTCAGAACCTGTGAATATCATCCCTAGTATGCTACAACGGAATTCATTACTTCCAATAAGTATGCCAAACAATAACTACAGCACGTTTTATTGTAAAAGGTAAATTTCATCTTAACATGAAGAAGTCTATCAGTTCTTCAGGAGACATCTCAAATCCCATTTCCTCCATGAAGAATTCCAGGACAAAGAGAATTAACCCTAAACATTTAGGGTAGGTTCTTATTCCATCATCTCTATAATGGTTGCACATATGCATGTCTTGACTCTACACTGAAAACTTCTTTGGGGTCAGAGACAATGAATATATAACCATTTTTGCTCAATGAACACTTGCATTGTTTTCTTCTAGTGGAGCCTTAGCAGAATTCATACCCACTTTCACAATTAAACCAAAATTTTCCCAATAACAATGAGAACATATGCCATAACTCTAAGTCTACCAGTGTTCACTGCTCTGCCCATGACGACAGTGACCTCTCCAACAAAGTGTCAGTGCTCAGCATCACCTACTAAATACTTACTTCCTTGTTCATTTAGTGCTTATGGTTGTCTAGGTGAATAAGATCATCTATTTGTGACTCAAGAGTTACTGCATTGCAGGAAAAACTTCTTAACCTAATGATTTTTCTCCTTACATCCCATTAAAAAAAACCAAGACTCTTAGGCTGGGAATATATATATTTTTGTCTGAACCTTTATAAATCAAACATCTAGCACATTTTTATACACATAATAGGTATACAATTAGATTTTGGACTGAACCAGTTTCATCTTAGGTATTTACACAGAAAAGACTTGAATAAACTATCGTAATTCTTGTTATTCATGAATCAATGACATTTATATATCAAAATTGGAAAACAAGAAGACAATTTCAATATTCTGAACATGGTAAATCTGAAAGGCAGTTGACAAATTTCTGATTATTCATAATAAAGTATGTTAAATTCTACAAATAATTCCAATCTATAATTTCAACCAGCACTTGTTCCCTAATACAGTTCTTCTTACCACCCTGTGGCCTTCCTTCTTCAAACCAAGTAACTTATAAAAAGAAAGTAAAAAAAAGTGTATATATTTTACTAGGCCTTATGAAAAGCACTAAAATTTGCTAGTTCAAGTTTCAGTTAAGCTTTTATTACTCATATACTTGCAGAAAAAACAATGGGCTTCAAAAAAGGTAAGCAAGATGAAATGAAAAAGATAGTACTCAGAAAATCAACAAATTGGCCAAGAATCCTGTAAATCACTCTGAGAAAGGAAAAGTCTAGTCTATTTACATTTTTAGCAAAAGCTGGACGTGACTTGAATACGCTTAAACCACAAATATCTATGTTTATTCTAATGTCTAGCTTTGATATAATTATTTTTTTAAACTTAGATATAATTGACATATAACATTATACCAGCTTCAGGTGTACAAAATAATGATACAGTATTTGTATATACTGTGAAATGATCACCACAGTAATTCTAGTTAACATGCATCACCATACATAGCTGTAACACTTTTTGTTCTTGTGATGAAAAGTTTTAAGCAATTTTCAATATACAATACAGTATTATTAACTATAGTCACCATGCTATATATTACATCCCCTGATTTACTTATTGTATTACTAGAAGTTTGTACTTTTTAACCCCCTTCCCATTTCACCCCATGCCCCACTCCTGCTTCCAGCAAAAACCAATCTGTTCTCTGTACCCACAAGCTTGGTCTTTGTTTTTTGTTTTTATTTTGTTTATTTTTAGATTCCACAAATAAATGAGATCATATGGTATTTATCTTTCTCTGTTGGACTTGTTTCACTTAGCATTAATGCTCCCAAGGTCCATCTATATTGTCACAAATGGCAAGATTTCATTCTTTTTTATGACTGAGCGATATTTCATTGTATGTATATAAGTATATATGTATATATGTGTGTGTGTGTGTGTGTGTGTGTATGTATGTATATATTTTCATTCTTTATCCATACATGCATTGATGGACACTTTGGTTGCTTCCTTATCTTGGCAATTGAAAATAATGCTGCAACAAACATGGGAGTGCAAATATCTTTTCAAGTTAGTGTTTTCATTTTCTTTGGATAAATACCCAGAAATGGGAATCGTTGGATCATATGGTAGTTCAATTTTTAATTTTTGGAGGAACCTGGATACTGTTCTCCATAGTGGCTGCACCAATTTACATTCCCACCATCAGTGTGTAAGGGTTCCCTTTCTCCACATCTTTGCCAATACTTGTTATTGTCTTTTGGATAACAGCCATTCTAACAGGTGTGATGCAATATCTCATTATGATTTTGATTTGCGTTTCCCTGATGACTAGCGATGTTGAGCACCATTTCATGTACCCGTTGGCCATTTGTATGTCTTTCTGGGGAAAATGTATATTCATTCTCTGCTCATTTTAAAATTGGATTTCATGGGTTTTTTCTTTGTTTTACTATTGAGTTGTATGAGTTCTTTATATATTATAGATATTAACCCCAATCAGATATATGATTTGCAAATATTTTCTCCCATTCAGTAGGTTGTTTTTCATTTTGTTGGTTACCTTTGCTCTGCAGAAGCATTTTAGTTTGATGTAGTCCCACTCATTTATTTTTGCTTTTTTTGCCTTTGCTTTGGTGTCCAATTAAAAAACCCACTGCCAAGACCAATGTCAAAGAGCTTATCACCTGTGTTTTCTTCTAGGAGTTTTATAGTCTCAGGTCTTATGCTCAAATCTTTGACCCATTTTGAGTTGATTTTTGTATATGGTGTAAGACAGTGGTCTAGTTTCATTCTTTTGCATGTGGCTGTCCAATTTTCCCAACACTACTTATTGAAGATACTGTCCCTTCTCCCACTGTATATTTTTGGCTTCTTTGTCATAAATTGACTATACTTACTTAGATTTATTTCTGGGATGTCTATTCTTTTCCTTGATCTATGTGTCTGTTTTTATGCCAATACCATAACATTTTGATTTGATTACTATAGCTTTGTATTATAGTTTGAAATCATGGAGTGTAATGGCTCCAGCTTTGTTCTTCTTTCTATTGCTTTGGCTATTTGTGGTCTTTTATGGTTCCATACAACTTTTAGGATTGTATGTTCTATTTTGTGAAAAAATGACATTGGAATTTTATAGGAACTGCATCAAATCTGTAGATTGCTCTGCATAGTATGGACATTTAAGCAATATTAATTCTTCCAATTGATGAGTATGGAAAATATTTCCTTTTGCTTGCGTCTTCTTCAATTTTTTTCATTGGTGTATTACAGTTTTCAGTGTACGGGTTCCCAGTGTACAGTGTACTTCTTTTGTTAATTTATTCCCAGGTGTTTTAATCTTTTTGATGCAATTGTAAATGAAATTGTTTCCTTAAATTTTCTTTCTGCTAGTTCATTATTAGTGTATAGAAAAACAACAGATTTTTTTAAATATTGATTTGGCATCCTACAAACTGACTGGATTTGTTTATTAGTTCTAACAGCTTTTTTGTGTGCTCTTTAGGGTTTTTTAATATATATGTCATTTGCAAATAGTGACAGTTTTACTTCTTCTTTTCCTATTTGATTGCTTTTTATTTTTATTTTTTTGATCTGGCTAGGACTGCCAATGCTATGTTGAATAAAAGTGGTGAGGGTGGGCATCCCTGCTTGTTCCAAATCTTAGAGGAAAAGCTTTCAGCTTTTCACCATTAAGTGTGATGTTAGCTGTGGGTTTGCCATATACGGTTTTTATTATCTTGAGGTATGTTCCATCTATTGTGATGACCGTATGATTTTTATCCTTCATTCTGTTAATATGGTGGATCATATTGTTTGATCTGCAGATATTGAACCATCCTTGCACCTCTAGAATAAATTCCCCTTGATCATGATACATAATCTGTTTAATGTATCGCTGAGTTTGGTTTGCTAATATATTATTGAGGACTTTTGCACCTATGTTTATCATGATAATGGCCTGTAATCTTGTTTTCTTGTGGCATCCTTGTCTGGTTTTGGTATCTGGGTTTAATACTGGCCTTGTAAAATGAATTTGGAAGTATTCCTTTGTCTTCTATTTTTTAGAAAAGTGTGAGAAGGATTGGTATTAATTCTTCTTTAAATGTTGGGTAGAACTCACCAGTGAAGCTGTCTGGTTCTAGACTCTTTTTTGGGAACTTTACTATAACTCTGAAAACGGAATACATCATCCCTAATGAGTCAAATTTAACATTATGAAACTACCTAACAAATATAGTAACACTGTTAAGACTTGAATGCTTTTTAACAGTGATGAAAATAGGTCTTCTTTCAAGGTCACTGTGTTGTATAACAGGCAGTTCATGTAGAAATAGGAGTCAATTTTATCTCTTTTTTTACTGTTAAAATTCAAATTGATAATCCAAGAGTATTTGGATCATAGTCATTCTCTACTGTCTCTTAGTAACAGCATCTTTGCTTCCATTCCATGATATAACCTAAGACACAAAATAAAATATCAGGCTTGCCTCACTATACAGACTGGAAGACAAAAAGCTGGTGAAAAAGCTGATACTATGTGTTATTATGTTCCATTGTAAAGCAGCAGAAGTATTGCCAATGGGGGGAAAAAACCAGAACAATGAGTTTAAAATATTTGGTGAGAAAGGGTAAAACCACACCCTACTTTATGGCAAGAAGAATAATACAACAGTAGCCCAATCAGTTGGAAGTTGTGGTTCCCACATAATAATCTTTTTTTTTACAGTTCAATTTATATTTGAAGGTTAAAGACACCATGAACCAAGCCATACATAGGTTCTTCTTTAGCTGGGAAACATTAACAGTAGGGAAATTAAAGAGTGGATGCAGAGATACTCCTACTTAACATTTTACTAAATGATATAGAAAAGGGAGTATAAAATAAGATCTTTAAGTCTGCATGCTACTTAGCTCTCCTAGGTAGTGAAATTTTAAGCTAACAGGGGCAAACTGGTAAAAAATGGCTCAAAGTTGCCTGAGCATGCCAAAAAGCAATACATGGGATTCAGTGAGTACATCTAAGGTGAAAAATTTAGAGAAAAATAGGAACAAAGTTTATGGTATCCTTCACCACCAAATGAAGGAATAATGATAGCAAATTGTTTCAAACATCAGACAATGTAGCCCAAAGTGGCAATAAAATAGTAGGTGTAGTGCTAGTAACTATGTGACACAAAATTACATGTGTTCAAAATTAAATGTGAGGAAAAGAATAGCACCCATTTGTTCATCAAATTTCACTGTGGTTTTGATTTGCATTTCCCTAATGATTAGTGATGTTGAGTGTCGGTTCATGTGCATGTTGACCATCTGTATACACACAGTCCCTGACATATCATGGTTTAACCTCATGATAGTGCAAAAGCAAAACACATTCAGTGGAAACTATGCTTCACATTTTGAATTTTGATCTTTTCCTAGGCTAGCTACATGCAGTATAATACTCTCTTGTGGTGCTGGGCAGCAGTAGTCTATGCAGCTCTCAGTCAGCCATGGGATCATGAGGGTAAACAACCAACACACTTAACCACTATTCTATATTCAACCATTCTGTTTTCCACTTACAGTATAGTATTCAATAGATTACATGAGATATTCAACACTTTATTATAAAATAGGCTTTGTGTTAGATGATTTCGCCCAATATAGTGTTCTGAGCATGTTTAAGGTAGTTTAGGCTAAGCTATGATATTTGTTAGGTTAGGTGTATTAAATGCATTTTTGACTTACATTATTTTCAACTTATGATGGGTTTGTCAGGACATAACCCTATCCTAAGTTGAGAAAGATCTGTGTCTTCCTTGAAGACAGGTCTAACCCAAGCCCTTTGCCTATCACTGAATTGTGTTGTAAGGTTTTTTTGTTGTTGAATTGTAGGAGTTCTTATATATTCCAGATATTAATCCCTTATCAGATATGACTTGCAAATATTTTCTCCTATTCCTTGGTTTGTTTTCTCACTCTGTTGATAGTATCACTGGATGCACAGAAAATTTCACTTTTTATGTAGTTCAATTTCTCTATACGTTCTTTTGTTGTCTGTGTTTTTGCTATCATATCCAAGAAATCACTGCCAAATCTAATGTCATGAAGGTTTCCCCTCATGTTTTCTTCTAAGAGTTTTTTAGTTTTCAGGTCTTTTATTTACATCTTTAATCCATTTTGAGTTAATTTTTATATATGGTGTAAGAAAAGGGTCTAACTCCATTATTTTGCATGTGGGCATCCAGTTTCCCAAACATCATTTGTTGAAGACACTGTACTTTTCCCACTGAGCGGTCTTGGCACACTTGTCAAACATTATTTGACCATATTTATAGGGATTCATTTCTGGGCTCTCTTTTCTTTTGGTTTATTTATCTAGCTTTAGGACAGCACCACACTGTTTTAATTGTTATATCTTTGTAATATAGTTTGGAAGAAAAAATTGTGATGCCCCAGCTTTGTTCTTCTTTTTCAAAAAAAAAAACAAAAGGTTTTTTTTTTTCTTGACTATTTGGGATCCCTTGAGGTTCCATGTGAATTTTAGGATACATTTTTTTTTTATATCTGAAAAAAATCCAATTAGAATTTTGATAGAACCTGTCTTGAATCTGTAGATCATTTTGGGTATGAACATCTCAACAACATTAAGTCTTCTGATCCATGAACATAAGATATCTTTCCATTTATTTGTCTTTTTAATTACTTCAGCAGTGTTTTATAGTTTTTAGTGTATAAGTCTTTCATCTTGGTTTGATTTATTCCTAAGTATTTTATTCTTTTTGATACTATTGTAAATGGAAATGTCTTATTAATTTTCTTTTAGGATTATTCACTGTTAGTGTACAAAAACCAACTGATTCTGGTATGTTGATTTTTTATCTTGCAACTTTGCCAAATTTGTTTATTGGTTTTTAGCTAATTAGATTTTTATGTGGAATCGCTACAGTTTTCTACATACATGACTATGTCACCTATGAACAGAGGTAATTTTACTTTCTCCATTCTGATTTTGATGCATTTTATTTCTTTTTCTTGTATAATTCCTCTGGCTAGCATTTCCAGTACTGGGTTTAATAAAAGTGGCCAGAATGTACATCTTTGTTTTCTCCTGATCTTAGGGAAAAGACTGCTTTTTACCACTCAGTATAATATTAGTTGTGGGCTTTTCACATATGGACTTTATTATGTTCAGGTAGTGTCCTTCTATTACTAGCTTGTTGAGTTTTTTTTTTTTTAATCATGAAATGGTGTTGAATTTTTTCAAATGCTTTTTCTGCTTAAATTGTGACAATCATGTGGGTTTTTCCTTTCATTCTGTTACTGTGATGTATACAATAGCGATTTTTGTATGTTAAACCACCTTTGAATTCCAGGAATAAATCTCACTTGATCGTGGTGTACGACTATTTTGTTAAGAACTTTTACATCAATATGCATAACAGATATTGGTCTATAGTTTTCTAATCTTACAATCTTTGCCTGTCACTGGAATCAGGGTAATGCTGGTAATGGTAACCAGGGTAATGCTGGTGTTCCCTCATCTTCAATTTTTTGGAAGCACTTGACAATGATTGGTATCAATTCTTTTGAAATGTGTTGAAGAATTCAGCAGTGAAGGCATCTGGTCCTGGGCTTTTGCTTGTTGGGAGGTCTTTATGTTACTTTTATTATACAGTCTCCTTAGTAGCTATAGGTCTATTCAGAAAATCTATTCTTTATGACTCTGTATTGTGTGTATCTAGGAATTTGTCCATTTCAAAGTTATCCAATTTGTTGGTACACTTGTTCATAGTACTCTCATAATCCTTATTTTTGTAAAAGTGGTGGTAATGCCTCCTCCTTTATTTCATATTTTAGCTATTTGAGTCTTCTCCCTTTCTTTTGGCCAACCTAGCTAAAGGTTTTTCAATTTTGTTCATCTTTTCAAAGAACCAACTCTTGGTTTTATTGATTTTCTCTATTGTTTTTATTCTCTATTGTATGTATATGTTTTAATCTTTATTATTTTCTCCCTTCTGCCACCTCTGGGTTGATTTTGTTCCTTTTCTAGTTTCTGAAGGTGTAAAGTTAAATTGCTGATTTAGGATCTTTCTTCTTCAATGTAAGCATTTACATTATAAATTTCCTTCTTAGCATTGCTTTTGTTGGATCCTATAAGATTCTGTATGTTGTGTTTTCTTTTTGCTGGTCTCTAGATATTTTCTAATTTCTTTTGTGATCTCATTTTTGTCCCACTGGTTGTTTAAGATTATCTTCTTTAATTTGTACATAATTGTGAATTTTCCAGTTTTTCTTCTGCTGTTGATTTCTAGTTTACATTCTATTGTAATTGGAATAAATACTTTGTATGGTTCCAGTATTTTAAAATTTATTAAGACTTATTTTGTGGCCTAACATATGATATGTTCTGAAGAATGTTTCTTGTGCACTTGAAAAAATGGATACTCTGCTGTTGTAGGATGGAATGATCTGTGTAGGTCTGTCAGGCCCAATGGATTCTGCTCATTTAAAAGTTGGTTTATTTGGTTTCTTATTGAATTTTAAGAGCTTATTAATATATTCTGAATATGAATCTCTTTTCTGATATATAATTTGCAAATATTTTCTCCCTTCCCATGCGCTGTCTTTTCACTGTCTTGAAGCTATTATTTGCAGCACAAAATATTAATGTAGTTCAGTATTTTTCCTTTGGTTGTTTGTGCTTTTGGTGTCATATCTAAGTAATTATTAACCTAACCCAAGGTCATGAAGATATATCACGTTTTCTTTTAAGATTTTCTGCTTGTCAATTTCAGCAAAAAAGTAATCTGGAATTATGGTAGGGATTGTTTTGAATCGTAGTATGATTAGATTTTAAGAAAGATCAATTATGCCACATTAAAAGAATGTTACAGATTCATACAGTTCTGCAGTCATCAAATTTAAGAGTTATAGAAATCTTAGATACCATCTAGTCCAGCTCTCAAAGACACATACTATATATAGAGTGCTTTATAATTTACAAAGTGTTCTTTTAATCCAATTGAAGCCTCAAAACAACTCTGTACAATAGGTGGGATAATTCTTTTTATTTACTGATGAAGATACAAAAGAATTAAGTGAATTACAAGGTCATGTAGACAGACTCAGGACTCAAACTTCTGCCTATTGATTCCCTGTCCAGAGTTGTCAATGTACCATATTAATTATGCTTTTTGACTAACAAGGACACTCTCTCATAAATTGTGTCGTTTGTAAACCAAACTACCATCTGACCTTTTACCACTATCCTTATTTCTTAACAACTCGTTAATTATACAATTTTTTTTCCATGTATGACATCCCCCAATCATACTATTATATTTCCTGAAACTTTTATTCTACTCTTCCTTTATAATTATAGGCAGGCACTCCTCATCTTGCATAGTAGTATGGGACTATAAAAATGAAAATGCAAGATGAAACCATGTAAAGGGAGCTTCAACATCAATGGGAAAAATATGATTATTCCATGACCTTTAAAAGTTTTTCTCAAAACACTAAAATCCCTCTTCATATCAGTTATACATGTATAAAGTCATATGTTGATCATTTTGCCTTCACTAGCTTTCTTGGCTGAACATCTAAAGTCTCTCAAATTGTGGCACTGTCAACATTCCTAGAGTTGACTATTTTGTCTCTAACTCCATTTACATTAGATTTAAAATTTCGTTTCCAGTGTTAACATCTTTCATTTTTTTAAAACTGAACTTTCATCATCGTTGGTCAATTTTCTCTTTTGATTATCTATTTTTGTTAAATTTCGAGTTAGTTTATCAATAAGAGACAGAGGCAACACAACTACATGCTTTGCTGTCAAAGCATGACGGGAACAACAGATTCACAGCGACTAATCACTAACAGAATTTGATAGAAGTGAAATGATTGTTCACTGATCATGATGCACAGCAGTTATTAACACAGCGGCTTATGAACTGAAGAGCTAATATATCATGGTAACTTATGTTTGAACCATGTTGTAGTGGACTGATGTTATTTCACTAAATTGTGGTAACAAATTTATGCATATCAGAACTGTGCAAAGCAAGGACTGCCTGTGCCTACTAGAACTGAGAGATACAAATCTTATTTTTAAAATATATCACCATTTTAAGATAAAATAATACCATCTCAAAGAAACAACAGGATACTTCAAATACATGATTTCCTGGTTTTATCAGCTCTGCAAGTGTCCAAATTTTGTGTGGAATTTGTTTATTGAAATATTCTTGTAGGCTGCATAGACAAACTAAAAGTTAGCTTCTTGCTTCAAGAGGTGAATATACTGTGGACATTGCCCAATTGAAACATGTTTTTCTGCTGCTATTCATCACCATTTCAGAGATGAGTTATTATGGTTCCATTATATGAATGTTAAAATTCACTCAGTCTAGAAAAAAATATGTATGAAGAAATTTAGAAAATTAAAAAAATGGAATTTCAAATCAATGAGTAAAAATGAGGCTTATAACAAATGGATTTGGGTTATTTGGATAATTTACTTGGAAAAAATATAGTTTGTCACCTCACATAACATACAGAAAAAGTCAGATGGATTAAAGATGTAAATATAAAGAACAAAATCATGAAAGTACTGGAATAAAATACAAGGACTCTTTTCATAATCTTAGGATACACAGATCTTCATAACAATCAGAAAACTATGCTCCTGATCTTTTCTGTCATATCTGCTTCTCCCCAACATCTTCCCTATCTCAGTATATTGCAACTCCATTCTTGCAGTTGCTCAGGATAAAAACTTTTAGAGTCTCCTTTGACATCTCCTTCTCTCATATTCCATAGGCAAATCTCGCTGACCTGACCTGGAAAATATATTCAGATTCTGACAGTTTCTTATCACTTACACTGCCACCACCCTGATCTAAGGCATCTAAGTCTGTATTATTTAAGTAGTGCCATAACTGGTCTTACTATTTTCACCATTATTCCTTTATGGTCTATTTCCAAATGAGAGCTGTGGTTTTTTTTTTTTTTTAATTAAAGTATAATCATGTCACTCCTTCCAGTCACTCCTCATTTCACTCAAGAGTAAAAGTTCTTACTGTGATCTACAAGGCCCTAGATAATCCATCTGCCATTACCAATCTGATCTCTTCTCCTACTCAGTTTCACCTCAATACTTGGCTTAATCCATACTAGCCTCATTTATGTTTCTCAAATATGTCAGAGTCCCACCTTGGGGTCTCTGAATCACTGCCTGAGGCCACGTGATCAACTGTTATCAGAGAAGCTTTTCATTACTAGCCTATTTCAAAATGTAACAATTCTCAACAATTCTTACCCCCAAGCCTTGCTTTACTTTGCTATACCTTCTAACATACTATAAACTTATTTATTTTGTTTATTTTGTTCATTGACTAGCTGTAAGCTCCATGCAGGCAGTGAATTTGTTTTGTTCATGCTCTATTTCCAGCACCTAAAATAGTACCTGGCACATTGTACATACTGAATAGATATTTTTTGAATAAATGGATGAATGAATGAGTACAACATTCACTTTTGTCAAAATGTTAAACTTCTACGTGATGAAATGCACAGTAAACACTGTCACAAGACAAACAACAGACTTGGCGAAACTGTTTGCAACATATATAAGACACAGTAGATGCAGCTTCACTGTTTATAATGTATTTCTACAAATCAATTGGAAAGATATAAACAAATCCCTTAACAAACGAGGCAAAGAGTATGAACAGACAATTTGCAGAGACATACATATAATATCTTTACTTTGAATCAGGAAAATTCAAATTTAAACAATGATACACTATTTTTTATCCTTAGGTTGAAAAAATTAGAAAGATTGATAATACCCAATATTCATAAAATGAGGAAAAACTAGAAAATTTATTTTACTGATCAAGAGAGTATCAGGGAGTAGAGCTATTTAATTAGGAAAATTTGCCAGTAACTATCAATATTAAGAAGCCATATAGGGTGGGGGAGAGAATAGCTCACAGTGGTAGAGAGCATGCCTAGCATGCACAAGGTCCTGGGTTCAATCCCCAGTACCTCCTCTACAAATAAACAAAAAAACCTAATTACCTACCCCCACAAAAAAAAAAAAAAGAAAGAAAAGAAAAAAAAAGAGCGAGCGAGAGAGAGAAAGAAGGCATATATATGGTGGGTTCCAGCAACTCTACTCAGAATTTATTCTATGGCAACATTTACCAAATAATCTTACGATATGTATGTAAGATACAGATAAGAATACTCAGTGCAACATATGTTTGTAATCATGAAATTACAAAAACAACTTCAGTATTCATAATAGGTTAAATTATTTATGGTTAACCCACACAAAAAATACTATGAAAGTAAAAAAGAATGAGGCATATATTTATAGGCTAATAAAGAAAGTTTGCTAAAATTTACTAAGTTATGACTGCTAGGTCCAGAGCAGATATATTCTATGACTACATGTGCACAATGTATAGAAAACTCAAAATTCTGTGTGTGTATATACACATATACAGAGAGATAGATAAACAGTAGATAGACAGATAGATATAAAGAGAGAAAGAGAGAGAGAAAAAATACATGAGGGATTCAAATTTACACACCAACTATTAAAAGTGGATCTCTATGGGGAAGGGAATGGAATAAATAACACATGTTTTAAAGGAGATTTTCACTTTTACCCTTGATATGTCTGTGTTATTATTTTCAATAAAATATGTATTCATGTCTTACTGATAAAATTGAAATAGAATAGAAAAATCAAGATTCATTTCAATAAACTTTACACTGTCAATCTGCAAATAATATGCAGAAACTTCTCTTGATTACTTCTTACAATAAGTTGATTGGGCAATCAAACTATAGTCTTTTCGTATACTATTAAAGAGAAATTATCCTTAAAATATTATTCACTAAATTCTTATCTCATTAGAAATTTTCACTAATTCCACAGAAGTTGAGCAACACAATTCCTTTTCTAATACTCTCAAAGGGTTTGTGTTGTGACTCAATGATTAAACAATGCTATAAGACAAACAATTCACTGGGAGAGAATATTTGCAACATACATAATAGACAATGGATGCATCTCTGCTAGTTATAAAATACTTCAACAAATCAATATGAATTATTACCTTTTACATGGAGTTCAGCAGTTGTCAAATATTCGTGAGTTCAATGATTCTAAAACAAGTTCTAAATTTGGTTGCTTGAGAAACACCACCAAAGTTTTCACATTAACTATGGGCACAGAGGGATATGTAAAACTGTTTTCAGAGAAGTACCTCAGATACGCAGTTAAGAATACTGCTGCACATTCATTAATTTATAAATTCCTTTGCTTAGAAATCTCTTCAAATTAGTTAAAAATATTAGGACAAAGACGAACAACTCCATCACCAAAAAGGAAAAGAATAGCAAAACTAGGTAGAAATATGCCTTTGGTTTACTGAAATTTACTCAGAGGTTAAGACAGAGGGAAAATAAAGAAATCAGAAAGATTTTCCCCCTTTTTTGGACTGGCTACAAACCCTAAAACATATCTCCTTATAATATAAAAGAAAAGGAATCAATTTCTTGCCCAGAATACACCGTGTCATTCTATAGTTTGTTTAATGACGAATTAGAAATGAGCACAGTATTAAAGAAAAATCTCATCTGCTCGGGCATATACCTAGAGTAGCATTACCTTTGGGCCAGGAAGACCTGGAAGACCAATGCCTGAAATACCAGGATCACCTTTTCCTCCTTTTTGTCCAGGTAATCCCGGGGAGCCAGGTTGTCCAGGAACTCCAGGAGGTCCAGGAGACCCTTTTGCACCCTGGGGGCCTATTAAAAACATGTAACATGTAGTATTTTACAAAATATTCTTTGTGGAATATATATGATGCATATAAGCAAGCAAAAAGATTTTTACAAAGAACTCTGCAAATTCTGATTTTACATAATAATGAGCTTTACAACCAGGATTATATAAAAGCTTGTTTTTTAAGGAAGTTTAAGTGAAAAAGGGTACAGCTGGAGAAAAAAATAAGTCTGTGTATTCTTTCTAAAGTTCTGTCTTTTAATTCTCACTTCAAATATTTGTGCAATGAGAGAGTTCTACCCAATAACTGCCTTAGATATTGTCTCAATTTGATTTTATCAACATTAGCCTCTTTCTTGGTAACAAAGATAGTGAACCATCTTCCATTAATGGAACTAAATATTTGGGAGATTTTCAGCACTCACCTGGAAAACCCATATCACCTATGCTCCCTTTAAGTCCAGGAGGTCCTGTAAGTCCTGGCTTCCCAGGGAGACCAGGGTCACCCTTGGGACCTAGAAAAGTCAAATTGGTAAAATTAAGGCAAGTCAGCAATATTGGGGTTTCCTAGTTTCCTGGAATGAGTTGTAATTAAAATGCAAGCATTGGATTGGATGGATCAGATCTTACTATATTAAGTTCCACAGATCTAAATCAGCATAAAACAGGCAAGAGTTACCTAAGAAATCTCCTTAGGAACACATTACAATATAATCATGGTAACAGAGGTCTCCTAATAAAAATTATTTTAAAAATGCAAAATTTCAACAGGATACCTTGTTTCTTGCCCTAAAACAATCTCAATCACCTGAAGTCTTACTTGTTGTATGTGTACCTTACTATATTTATCATAGATAAATCCAATATAATGAGACTCTTTTAAAAAGATTCAGAAGTGGCTTTCCCATGTAGAGCCTGACAATGCAAGACCAGGAAGAGAAAAGTGGTAATCTGTCAGGATATACCCTCAGTACAGTAGGCCAGAGACAGATAAGGGTTGATCGAGAGATACTGGATTATTCACTCCTATTAGTCATGGCTGTTGTGTTTACACATTCTTCCCAGAGCTTAGCTGTTTGAGCTCTGTTGTGTCACCTAGTTACTCTCCAAGGACCACAACGTTGCCTTAAATATTATTTTCTTGTATTTTTTCTTTCACACTGACTTCTACCTTGGGGAAGATAATGCAGAATATGTGAAGGATAGAAAAGGAGAGAATTTCTCTTTCCAACTACATCAAGGTAATGTAGTAGAGAGTCCAGAGCAGAATAACTGATCTAAGGGGCTATTATTAAGATGGAGACAAGCTGCTCTTTATTCCTTAGGGACCCAACTAAAAGAAAATGGCTTAAGAAGCAGCAAGAAAATTTTATTAGAAATAAGAAAAATAACCATATTGACTGTAAGAGTGATTAATCCTATAACAGATTACCAAGGTAGGTTGTGGAATTTTCATCCTTAGTTTTAAAAACAGAATTGGCAGCCATTTGTCTTACATGGTTTAATGACTGACTAGTCTGAAGACAAAGAACTGAAAAAGTTGAATTCTTTAGGCTCCTATAACTGTCTTATTTACATATGTTGCAATGTATATAAATAAAACACAGCACCTTACTTGGATGAATTTGTTTCTGTGTACGCACTGCTGTCACAAAAAGAAGAAACTAAGCAAAGCAAAATATTCTACAGATCTTGTCTGTTGACACTTGGCCTGAATGGCAACATTTTTGCTTAAAGGAAAGCTCAGTCTCAGCAGCTACCCAAGCATTGTGCCATGACCAGATCTAAAATACCATCACACATGATAAATGCATAATTACTTTGTTTCAGGGTTCAGGACTGGCCATCCAACTGCTACACGTAGTCTATCATATTTACCTGATGGTCCTGGTAATCCAGGTTGTCCACTCAGGCCAGGTTGCCCTGGGTCACCAGGCAAACCCTGGTAACCTTTTGGTCCTGAAACTCCAGGAATACCTTTCAAGGATGAGTATAAGAAAGACAAGTTAGGCTGGTATCATTAATCCATTAAATAAATTTGACAAAGCAAGGTACCCAATGAAATATGAGTGAAATACAGGAACCAGTGATATTCTGATATAGTCTGAACCAATAGCACTCTACTCACTGAAATCCCCCACTTTCCATTTAGCTACCATTAAGAAATTCAGAGCACTCAATAATTAAGTCACTTTCCTTTTTGGGTCTCAGTTTCTTACACTGTGAAATGAAGGAATTGGGGCAGATTATCTCCAACCTATTTCTTAGATTCTACAACTATCTTTGATAACCCTATACTAGAGGCAAATACACTTTACTGCCTCTATTTTGCAGAAGGCATAATGAAAAGAGAAGAGAAGCCTCGCAAGAAGTAAGTCAAGAAAGATATCTCATTTTAACAATAATAAAAAAAAAATAGGTGGCCTTGCCTCTTTCATGACCTTTCAAAACTGCAGTAATGTCTTAAAACTTTTTTTTTTTTGAGGAGAAATCCCACCAAGTCCTGCTCACAGGGAAACACACACCTGCACACATGGGCTTACAACAGTAATGGTTATAACACAAAGGGAGCCACAAACTTTACTACAATCTGCAAATAAACATAGCTAGTTTTAAATTTCTATGTTGTTTAAAAAGCTATTCTGTATAGATTGGATTCTAAGTGCTTTATTTGCTGATTTGTGCTTATTCATATTTTCTGAAGTTTTGTTATGAATATGTTATACTTCTTTTTTAAAAAAGAACTTTTTATTTTAAAAATCAATGTTATATTTCATATCTTATTTGTTTCTAATAAAATAACTACAACACAGTTGTTCCCTAGACCTACTTTCAGTGACTTCTCCCAGGACTGAGCTTGACTGTTTATAGTCTAATAGACTATATAAGGTAGAATAACAAGGAACTGTACTTAAAAGCCATGTATGATATGGATATTAAGACACTATAGGGCAATTATGTACCACTCATCCCCATCTGGTTTCAAGGGGAAAAGAGTTTAAAGGACCAGCAAATTTCCCAAACACAGAAATGTTTTCCAAATAATTCTGGCTATATATTCTTTTTCTCTTGACCACATCCTATACTACTTTCTGGAAGGTCTGAAAGTGACTATTTTAAAATCTCATCGTTTGTGACAGGTAAACAACAACAAAGAAACTACTCAAAGAGAAGTTGACCAGTGAAACAGTACAAATCAGTGAAAATTAATTACTAAAACTTGATGTACCTGAATTAAATGTGCCCCTTGTTGGTGAATCCTGGATTACAAGTCACTTTTCATGCTATTAAAAATTAAACTTCACATATACTGGGAAATTCATTTATAAATAATGCATTCACTCACCTGGTAGGCCAGGGTCCCCTTTCTCTCCCTTTGAGCCCAGCAGATCTGGATCCATTGGTCCAGGAGGACCTGGAAGGCCAGGTTCTCCTTTACTACCTTTTTCTCCTGCAGGGCCAGGAAGTCCTGGTTGACCCTGCAAACCATCATCACCTAAAACCAACATGTGGGGGAAAGACACAGCAGATCAGATTCATCCAGCCAGGATTAACGCGTATAAAGATTATTCATATGTTACATAGTTGGGTAGGCCACTGACCATCAAAAACACTTGTGCACCATATTTACTTTCTACGAATAACTTGAATTCACACACACTTTTACACTCAAATAATAATCACTGTTTCTTCTGGGATTCTTTGACAAATATAATTAACTGGAAAAAATCAAAATCTGATCCCAATATTTTGTTATTTTGAGCTAAGCATTTACCATGTTTCATGGTATTCAAACTAAGCATGCCACCAAGCTGAAAACAGAACCTACTTAAATGTCATGTTGCACAGAAACAAAATACAAGTAAGTGTTGCTCATTTTTAAAAATTAATTAATTAATTTATTTATTTCACCTTTACTCTGGTATGGTTCCCGTACAAGTGTTGCTCATTTTAAAGCAGTCAAATGAAAATATTTTGTATTGACATAAAGCAATATTTAATTTTCTCTCTTTCATGCATCTGCCAGCAAACCCTGAATATTACCTTTGAGACCAGGAATACCACTCCTGCCAGGAATTCCCAAAGGTCCTGGTGGTCCTGGAGGTCCCATCACACCCATTTCACCTTTGGTACCTTTGAAGAATATCAATAAGTAACTTTTACCTTTCCTTGATCTTGGGAAGATAAAAGATAAATTTTAAGATGTCAACTGGAAAACTATTGAGAGTTGGAGGGAAGGCACTACGTTTTAGCCCTTTCCAACTACTGTAACCTTAGTGACCACTATTGCCTATTTCCCTGTGGTAGTTAATCTCTAAAGATGACCCCCAAATGAACCACACTTCCCAGTTCACAAAGCCTTGTGTAGTCTTCTCCCCTTGAATCCAGGAGGACTCCATGCCTCAGCCTTGACTAAGTAACACTGTATGATCCCCAAGGCTAGATCATAAGAAGTCTTGCAGCCTCCACCTTTGGCTCTTGGAACACTCACTTTTGGTTTGGGGGATTCTCTCTTTTGGAAGCCAGCTGCCCTGGAAGGAGAACCACTACCCTGACACTACCATAATGTGAGTAGCCAAAGCCATGTGAAGAGGCACTATGGATAATGAGATACCATGTGAAGAGGCCAAGGAACAGTCAGGTGTCAAAGAAGTGCTATGTTGGAAGTAGATCCTTCACCCACAACCACTCCAGCTGGTGCCATGTGGATCAGAGATAAACGACCCTGTAAAGCCATCCCCTAATTCCTGACCCTTAAATTCTTGAGCAAAATAAAAAGGTTGATTTAAATTTTGAGGTCATTTGTTACACACAAATATATAACCAGAACTCTCAAAGAGAAAAAGTACAATGCAAATAGCAAAATGGGTTTCTTGCAATCAAAGACATTTGACATTTTTTACTTAAAGGATAGTGTCAATACAGAAAAGTACAAGAGAATAATGTACCAGTCATACTAGTTTTAATTTCCTGAATCCGAAACCAGAAAAGACGAAACAAATTACCTGGAAAGCCAGAGGCACCTGCTTTTCCTGGGAGCCCCGGTGGTCCTGGAGGTCCCATAGGACCTGGTGCTCCAGGGATCCCTGGACTGCCTCTCTCACCAGGAGGTCCTGGAACATCAAATCCAGGAGGCCCTGGATCCCCCTTCTCTCCTGGTATTCCATGCAAGCCTAGTTAATACAAATCATTATTAACAAGTATTGAAGCAGTTTTAAGAGATGAATCTGTTTATTTTTCTAGCAAACAAGTGATAGAATATTATATATAACAAACCCAACAGTGAGTTAGAGATACTCTTGGCATCATGTACACAAAACAATCTAACAATAAAAATGCTAGGATTTTTAAGCATATTTCTCTAAGAAAGTGCTTCTGAAATTATTTCAGGTGAAAGACCAATCTTTTCTTAATCCCTGGTCCATCACGGACTATTTTTTTTATTATAAAATACAATAAAAATTACTAGAAAACTAAAATAAAAAACTGAAGACATACAAAATACAATCTTACCTTTTGGTTATTATATTTAACAAATTACACTGTGAAATTGCTTTAAAAGTTTCTAACTGCTTACTCTCAATTTCTTCTAATTTCAATGCAGAGTGATAAAAAACAGTTTGTGATTCAACATTAGTCCATTGACCCCACTTGGATTTGCTAAAAGGTATGATGAATTACTGGGATATATTTCTATGATCCATAGAAGAGTAATTACTGAATAAGTCAATTACATGGGCCCTTTTGACTTTATTTTTGCTTTGTTTTACATGTTGTTTTAAAAATATATTACCATTAGCTTTTGTTGTTAACTTTTGTTTGTCAATAATCCAGCCAGGATTTTATAGAAAAAAGTATGACATTGCAAAAATATTTAGCCTTATTAAATTTTTATAAGATTGCGATACTCCAAAAATCAGGTGGTTAAAAAAGAAGGCTTAGTGAAAAGAATTATATTACAAACATGGCGCAAGTTCCCACTCCAATACTTACCAGCTACGTGACTTAGTGAGTCACTCAATGTTGTTGGTTCTCATTTGTTAAATAGGGATACACTTTAACTGACTGGAAGTTAAGGGATGAAACAGGTGACTATTCTAAGCATCCCTTCAACAATAAGACCTAGTTTTATTGTTGAAGATTCACAGGCTATTATTTTTATAAGAGAGCAAGATGCTGGTATTTTAAGATTTGTTTGATAGCATATATTAGCATGTCCTTAAACTGATAAAATTCACTTTAAAGATTAGAGAATTCCATTTAGTTGGTACAGTAGTGATGGTTCCAATGCTGTCATTTCATAGTAAAATACTATAAAAAGGGGAGAGAGATTTTATATTATTATATTTATGAAGTATGATGAGATACCTAATAATGAGTACTATTATAGCTCTATATGGATCACTACCTATTGTTATATTCAGTCCAAGTAGTTTTTTAATAGCTGAGTTTTCAAGATAACTAATTTGTCCTTTGAAATATCCTCTAAGAGGTCAGCTGTACAACATATGAAAAGAAACCAAAGAGTTCAATCTGGAGAAATCTTATTTGTTTTCCATGTGTAAAGCTTTAAGATGTGGCTTTTGGGGAAAAAAAGATGAATAAAGTTTCAGGATATAACATATAACATGGTGATTATCATAGATAATACTGTATAACATAATTGGTTTGCTATTAGAGTAGAACTCAAGGGTTTTCACATACAAAAAGAGATAAATATGTGAGGTGATGGATGTGTTAACTCAATTGTGGATATCCTTTCACAATGTATATGTATAGCATCATCACAGTGTACCCTTGAAATATATTACAATTCTAATTGTCAGTTATACTTCAATAAAGCTCAAAAAATAATAAAACAAAGGAAAAAATCCTATTTATAGTTTCTCAGAACTATTTTCATGTAATATCTCTTGCATTTTTTAAGATGATTCTATTTGGATGATTTCCTTCTACTATTTGCTCTAAGTATAATACATTCTCAATATTAAAAAAAGAAAAAAGATATGGCTTTTGAGAAAGAACTACAGTACCTGGGAGACCTGAAGTTCAAGAGGCAGGAAGTTACAGTTCAGCAGCAAGATGAGCCACCCAAGCAGAAGCAAGTTGCAAAAAGATTCATTAGGTTAGGAAACAAAACTAACATGTAAAGATTAGAACAAAAAAGTCTACAAATAGAAGTTATTAGATATTGATTCACTACTATCATATATTAGTAATGAGTAAAGAAACTTATTTTAGGCATTTGCTTAGATGCTCATATAACATATACTGTAAAGAAATGTGTTTGCCAACAGAGATACAATAAAACATTTACATTCACAAAAAGTAATACTCTTTGATGGAGATCAGCTTTATACTCTTGTTTATCTCTGATCTTTATATTGCTTTGAATAATCACTTCAGGATGTAAACTCTTAAAGGTTAGTTAGAATTTAATAATTATCTTGAGTTTATACTATAACAGGTTTAGGAGCAGATAACTCAATAATTATTAGTTGATAACTATGATTAAGCAACCTACAGGTACTAGGCAAATATTTCTTTCTTCATTGTTATTAGTAGTACTAGTAACAGAGATTATGCTGTACTTTTCACGGCATAGATCCAGGATGAAGAAAGGCAGTCTAAATTCAAAAGTTCTGCTGAATCTCCTTATACAATAACAGGAATTATATGGATATATCTATAGAGGTTAAGTGCATTAGAGGTGTAAGTGCTTTAAATTTATTGGCAGCCAAAGGGAACCAGTTAATGGAAAAAAGCAGAAAATTTCAAATTTGAAAAACATGCATTATCTGTGAAAACTTAACACACACACACACACACACACACACACACACACACACACACACACACACCCTGCCCAAGGGTTTAATAGCTAAAAAGTTAGAAAACTACAATGTACTCTTCTTCATTTATGAAAATAACATGACTAATTCCTTATGTCTTTGATTCACATTAGTGGTGATAAGCTTGAGCTGATTCAGCCATGCACATGTTCCTGAGATCAGGCAAATGTTAACAGCACATTTGGCTCAGGCTATAGTTTATCTTTGGACATGGAATTGAGTATATTTAACTGACCTCTAAAAGATTCACTGAAGCAGTGATCTTCTAGCTAATGACCAGACCAAATAACAAGAATCAACAACTTCCATTTCTGCCTGGGTCACTAAGGCATGGGATGAAAAGCATTTTGCTTCTTGTACCTTGGCATTTCTTACTTTTATTTCCCTGCTGTCAAATGAGGAAGTGATAATCAACAGGTCTTTAACTTACAAGCATGCATTAAACTGTACAGCTTGCTTTGGAAAAGGGAATGATAAACAGTAAAGCTTAATTAAATAATAGCAGAAAAACAGCAAACTGTGAACATTTCACACTGAAGAGGTGACAACATAGAACGCTTTGCATTAAGTTTTCTATCGCAAAATGAAACACAGCAAGTATATTAAATAAGCTTCTTCTTATAAAAAATTGGTAGTTAGAATTTCAACTACACACCATAAGTCAGGTGTATCAAGATATTAGTAGTAGCCTTGCTGATCATCTGGTTATTGAGATGTATAAACATAAATGGTATTTTTGAAATGGGCTAAGATAATATTTTGCTTTAGTGACATACATAAAAATTTACTTTAAAAGTGAGTATATGTTGTTATTATCAAATATAAAATGTGGTCAGTACTATGGTAAAAAAAATTGTGATATGAGAACATTTTTATATTAATAAGAATGTATTCAATACATTTTCATGCCAATTGCTGTTAACTTCATTTGCTTGTTGAACCAAATTCAAGTTAAGATGTCGAATTCTATGGCAAAGTATATATTTAAAGAAAAAAGAGATGAGATTAAATTCAGCACTATTACTTTACCCCTGTCCATCCTATGTAGACTTTATAAATTTAGCTATATATCCATCAGTTAGAAAGAGAGAGAACATTATATAAATGAAACATTGTATAGTATTAGTTAAATTTGAAAAAGCATAAAAGTACAAATAAATGCATTTTTATCTTGCTCAGATTGGTATTAACAGTGGTCTCTTTCTATTCTTGCTCAGTTGTGATTTAAGAATTCAAAATGCTTCCAAAACCTTCTGCAATTTTGGGAAATAAAAGAGATAACAACACAACAGAAATGATAAATTCATTTCAGCCCCTTTGTGGAACAGCAGGCCAAAGCTATAATTCCCATATCTAAAAATTAATTGTTTTTTCTCAACATCCCTTTGCCACACTAGCTGGACAGATGGTTTTCTCATGAATGTTGAAGCAGCTACTTTTTAACAAGCTGGTTCAAAGCAACACTGTAAGTTTTCTTATTTTTAAATCAGTAGTGACATGTTATGGGCCATTTAAAAAGGTACAATGTGCCATAAAATAACTTTAAAACAGACATAAGCAAAAAGTAACCTTTACATTTCAGGCTTTTTTAATACATTGTTAACCAGTGTTTCTAGATTTTTTAGCATAACTAACAAAATACTTTTTGGCATTTAAGGTCAGAAAATATATTCAGTTGTTTCAAAGACAATGTATATACATCTGAACATCGTGTTTAAGTCATGTGATATACTAAATGTGAATTAAGGAATGATTAAATGTTTCATATTTGTTGTAACATTATAAATTATTACAGTGCTTTACAATAACATAATGTTGGCCCAAGCGTGGCCCTTACTATGCCTGCCTAGATTAAGATTAAAAGAATTCACATTACCAGATGGCTCAGAATCCACAAACTTGAGTAAGCTCTCACACAAATGTGGAGGAACCACATGATTCTCTATTAGGTTACAAGCTGACAAAACTTTTTTGAGTATTCATATTAAAAAACCTTAGAGCTTATGAGTTGAAAAGTAATTGCTGATTTAGGGACAAAAGAGGATAAAATTCAACTCAATTCACTTGTTTTATTTAAAAAATGAGAATACGTAAAATATTTTTAACAGAATTTTTTTAATCCTAGTTCTCATGTTCTAAGCACTGTTAAGAGGTTCCAGAGACAAGGGTATATTAACGCCATCTAGCTACTCAGGTCTGAAATGATTGGCACTACAAGTTCTTAGTTCTAGGATTCCCAGGCTATGACTAGCTCTATGATTATAAGCCATGGCAACATACTGCAATTGTTAAACAGCATTATTGTTAACAGATACATTTTAAATGATGAGGCAGGACAAATATCAGGGATTAAGGAGCTCTTATGCTGTGACCTGTACTCTTTCACTTTTATATAATTATACAAGTAGACATGTTACCTCTCAAATCTGCTTTCTGGAAGACTGTTAAATAGGTTATACCCTATTGAGGAGCTAACCAAACTCCACCTAATGAGTGCTAGAAAATGCACATTTACTCCAGTCTTACCAGGTTGGCCTATTGGTCCAGGAATCCCTGGTGGCCCTGGTGGTCCCTGAACACCTGTTCCTGGCAGCCCAGGAGGTCCCATTGGCCCAGGTTGTCCACTTGGTCCAATGTCACCTTCAAGAAATAAATAGTTTAGATATTAAAAACAACAGCTGAGTCACTAGTCCTTAGGAACCAAAATACCCAAGTGGAAAGGTACATTACATTAATCAGAGATCTTAAAAAGTTATCTATTCACTGAAGAAGAAAAGCATGCACAACTACTCAGAGCAGATGATAGAGAATCCATTAAAGTTAGACTTGTAATTTAACTTATGCTGAGCACTCAACTTTAGTACTTAAATCAACCTCACAGAATTTTACAAAAGATTAAAAACCATACATTTCTTTTACTTGCAACTTATCTTGGGCAAGTATCTATTTATAAATTTTAAAAGTATTTCAAATTATCTTTTCTTAGTGTAAATAATCTTAAACATCTTTCTATCAACTAACCTGGGCCCATGGCACATAAACATGCTCAGGCCTCTCCTATCATCAGTAAAACATCTTTGACCTTAGAAATCTTACTGTCCATCTCTGTATCTTTTGTCTGTCCCTCACACCTTTTAAAATTTTATATAAACTAAAATTCACTCTTTTTAATGTACACTTTGATGTATTTTGACAAACATATATAGTCATATAATCACAACCAAAATCAACATATATAGAAGATACAGTTACAGTTCCATCGATCCAAAAGTCTCCCTGTGCCTGGTTGTAGTCAACTCCTCCCTACACCTCAGTTCCCTGGCAACCACTGATCTACTTTATGTCTCATAATTTTCTTTCCAACATGTTTTAAATATCCGATCATACATTATATAGCCTTTTGAGTATGTCTTCTTTGTCTTAACATAATGCATTGAGATTCACCCATGTTGTTGCATTTATCAATAGCTTGTTACTTTTTATTGCTGGATAGCATTCCATTATGTGAATATGCTACAATTTGTTCATATATTTACCAGTTGAAGGACATTCCAGCCTTTTCCAATTCTTGGTGATTATGAATAAAGCTGTTATAAACACTGATTTATAGGTTTTTGTGTGGAGATTCACATTTTTCTTGGATAAATAACAAGGAGTGGGATTGCTGAGTCACGTGGTAACAGTATGTTTAACTATATGTGAAATTTTCAAACTGTTTTTCAAAGTGGCTGTACCATTTTGCATTCTAACTAGCAATGTGTGAAAGTTCTAGTTACTCTGCATCCTTGGCAGCACTTAGTATTGTCACTTTTCCTTCTGTTTTGAAGTCTATTCTGATAGGATAGGAAGTGATATCTCGTTGCAGTTTTAACTTGCATTTCCTAGGTGACTAATTAAGAATCTTTATACCTGCTTATCAGCCATTCAGACATCTGCTTTGGTGAAAAATCTGTTTAAAACTTTTGTCCATATTTCCAATTATATTCTTTAAATTTGTTTATTTATTATTAACTTTTGAGAGTTTATATATTCTGGTTAGAAGTCCTTTGTCAGATAAATGATATAAAACAATGTTATTCTTTTATGGATTGTTCCTTTGGTGTTGTATCTAACAACTCTTCCCTATGGATCACAGAGATTTCCTCTTATGCTTTTGTCTAAAAAAAGGGACAATACAATACTCCCTGTGGGCTAAATTTGACCTGTTGGCTGGTTTTTTAATTGCCTGTGAGCTAAGAAAGGTATCTATATTTTTAAAGGTTGTAAAAGAGAGAGATAGAAAAAAAGATCATGTGACAGAAACCACAGGTGGCCCTCAAAGACTAAAATATTTACTACCTGGCCCTTTATAGAAAATCTTTGCCTGCCTCTGTTCTAAAATTTTTATCACTTTCGGTGTTTTTTTTGTACAAGGTATGTATGAAGTATGGACCAAGGATCATCTTTCTGTTTTGTTTTACATATGGATGCCCAGTTAATTTGGCACTATTTGTTAAAAGATTTTTTTTTTTTAATTGAAATTGCCCTTGCAACTTTGTAAAAAATCAAATTGTGCAGGTCTCTTTTTTGGACTCCCTGTTATGTTCCATTAATCTATGTGTCTATAATTTCACATATACGACACTATCTTAATTACTGCGTCTTTATATTGAGTTTTGAAATTAAATACTATGAATCGTTCAACTCTGTACTCCTTTTTCAAATTATTTTTCTACGTAAAAAATCATGTTATCTATGAATTACAACAATTTTATTTCTGCCTTTCCATTCTGTACGCCTCTTCTTTTTCTTGCCTTACAGCACCTTCATTGCCTTATAGGACTTCCAGGACAGTAATGGAAAGGAGTGGTAAGAAAGGACATCTTTGTGTTGTTTCATATCTTTCAAGAAAATCAGTCTTTCAGCACTAAATATAATCAATCAAGTTTTTGTAAATGTCCTTTATTAAGCTAAGGAAGTTTCCTTTTATTTCTAATTTCCTGGGAGTATTTTTTCAGAATGAATGTTGAATTTTGGCAAATAATTTTCAACATCTACTGAGATGATAATCTAGTTTTTCTTCTTCAGACTGCTGATATAGCAAATTACATTGGATTTCAAATCAGCCTTGTATTCTGAAAATAAACTTTTTTATATATTGCTGAAATTCATTTGCTATTTTTTTTGAGTATTTTTACATCTATGTTCATGAGAGATACTGGTCTGTAGTTTTCTTATGTCTTTGCCTGGTTTGGACATCAGGGTAATGCTGGCCTCTTACAATAGTTGGAATCTTCTATTTTGGGGAAGAGACTGTGTGGAACTGGTGTTATTGCTTCTTTAAATGTTTGTTAGAATTTACCAGTGATGCCATCTGGACCTGTAGTTTTCTTTGTTTATAAGATTTTAACTACAAAATCAGTTTCTTTAATAAATATCTGGATTATCTATTTCTTCTTCAGTTAGTTTCAATAGTTTGTATCTATTAGGAAATTCATCCATTTCATCTAAGTTGTCAGATTTATGGTCATACAGTTGTTTCTCCATACTCACCTATTAGTGTTTCAATACCTGTAGGATCTGTAATGATGATCCCCTCTTTTATTCCTAATATTGATAATATGTGTCTCTTCCCTTTTTTCCTGGTTGGCCTGGCTAGAGGTGTATCCAATTTGTTGATCTTTTCAAAGAAACTAATTTGGTCTCAGAGGATTTTCTATTGTTTGTCAGTTTTCAATGTCATTAATATCTGTTCTTATTGATATTTTGCTCTATCTTTTGATTGCCTTCTTTTTACTTCACTTTCCTTGTCTAATTTCTTAAGGTAAAAAGTTAGATAATTTATTTGAGATTGTTCTTTTTTCTAATAATAGCTTTTCACATATGATTTTTCTTCCAATTGCTTCTATATCTGCAGCCTATACATTTTGATATGTTTTATTTTCATTTTTGTTTACTTCAAAACACTTTCTAGCTTTCCTGGTGATTTCCCCTTTGATCCATGAGTTATTTAGAAGTGTTTTGGTTATTTTTCATGTATGTCAGAATTTTCCCAGATAGCTTCCTATACTGATTTCTTGTTAAATCTGTTATGGTAAGAGAAACTGCTGTGTGATTTCAATACTATTTAATTAGCCAAAATTTTTTAGGGCCCAGATTATGATGTATCATGGTGAATGTTCCATGTGCACTTGAAAAGACTATGTTTTTGGCTCTTGTTGTGTATAATGTTCTATAACTGTCAATGTTGAAGAGTTATGCTGAAGAGAAAATCCTGACACTGCTCTGCTGGAATACTGTACATCCTATCCTTGCATTCTTCTAAATGAAGCCAGTGCCAAGTATGGCCCATGGTAGTTGATGAAAAGTCTAGCTGGACTGAAGACAACCTGATGTTGGGCATTACAATATCCTAATTTTGTATTTATAATTTTGTACTTTTATTAAATCTTTATTAAAGAGAACTATCAAAGTTGGTGTCAAAAAACCCTACTTTTCCCTGTTTTCCACATTTCCTCATAATATTTAAATTTTTTATTTTCATGTTTATTATTTTAATTCCTTTTTAAAAATATATTTTGCATTGGAGATTCATTTAGTTGTGACCATTTACTCAATGCCATTTTTAAAGAATCTATTCTTTCCCTCCTGGTTAATGATGGTATTTCTGTGAAATACCAGATTTATGTATATATATGAGAATGTTTCTGAACTCTTTCTACCATGTTGGTCTACTTGTCTGTTCCAGCACTGGTTCACAAAGTATAATTACCATGATTTTGTAATATGTTCTAGTATGTTTGCTAAATATTAAGTGTCAGAATCAGTTATATCAAGTCCAAAAAAATTCGTACTTGAATTTTCATTGAAAATGCATTATATACACAGACAAATCTGGGGAGAGTTGACATCATTGAGTCTTCCCATCTACACATATGATTTATCAACTAATTAATTCTACCGTTTTTCAAATTGTTAATAACAGTGTTCTAATTTTTCCACAAATACATTAGGCACATTTCATTTTATTAATTTATAGATATGACATTGATTTTTTGCAAATTATATTTTATTTGTTATTTCTTTCAATATTTGTAAACACACCATTCTATTTGTCACAATGATACTTTTTCACATTATTTCTGCTACCTGGAACATCCTTCCCTGAACATTCAGTTCAAATGTCACCTCCTACATGAAGCCTCCCCACGGTACTTTAGATGAAGGCCCTGAACAAAAGTAACATATGAGGTAAATTAAATGCTTCTAAAATCATCCTTTTTTTTCTTTTTTGTTTAATGATTCTAATGTTCAATCTTAAGCACATTTCCTTCCTCATATTAGTGGTTTCCTGATGGATATTAGCCTTCTTAATTTCTTATTGGTCACTATGTTGCCTTGAAAATGTTTTATCAATCTCTCTTACACTTTAGTTACAAAGTTCTCATACCCAGCCACTGGTATAAGTGCATATGGTTGGGTGAACTTTTACTGTGATCTGATTGCTAAACTTTGACTGTGGTTTATTGGTCCAAAACATTAGTGATATGAATTCATAAAAGTACCCTGTTGAGATAACTGGTATCGTAGTGATGCCACCTAGATTTTTTTTATAGTAGAGAACAATCTGAGCTCTTCAAGAGCAGAGTACATGCCTTTGTGGTTCTAGTGATTCAAGTAGTAACTGGCATAAAATAGAAATACAACAAATGTTTAAGAAATGAAGGAATTCCATGGCAGAAAATCCCAAATTCTTTTTCTTTTAGCACCTTAGGAACAATACTGGGGTTTTAATATTTGAGAATGATTCCCATTAGGATATGGGGATCCTATATTTCCTTTCACAGGTTAAGCAAATGTGTGATAAAGAGTTGATGTTAAAAACAGGCTTCAACCCTCTTCCTTCCCAAACCTCTGTCTCAAGGATATTTTTGTAAACAAAGTATAATAAGTGAGTAATTTCCACATGGAAACTATTTGCCATGTAACTTATCATTTGGAATGTGTCTATCTGCAAGTTTTGGGGTCATAGGTCCAAGATATCCCCCATGGAGATAATTGATGGGAAACGACAGTTTATAGCTGGCCATAATTGTTTACTTGACTACAGAAAGGTATTTTTAAAGGAGCTTATCTGAGAAGAATTTGTATCGGGCTAGTTCGGAGCTTTTGCTGGCAGAATATAGCCTGGTTAAATTGGGCTATGATGTCTCATTGCTTTAATGGGAATCAATCCAACATGTTTCAGGAGTATGGGGCTGATCAAATTATCCTCTGGGGGGCAAAACGTTGACCAGGAGAGTCTACTTCCCTGCAAACCAGAAAGGAAAAAACAAAAACAACTGCCAAACCAGCTATTCATATATATATATATATATATATATATATATATATATATATATATATATATATATGGAGGAATCAAAATCAAGGGGATAGAAGAAACCAGTAAAGACATGAGCAAAGGACATGAGCAGTTTACAGGAAAAAATATTTATATCCCTTAAACATATGAAAAGATGGTTAATTTCACTGATAATGGAAATACAAATTTAAACTACCCCGAGAGTAAAGGCAAAGTATCTAATAAATCCAAAAAAATGTTTTAAAAAGAACAAAGTTAGAAGACTTACATTACCTGGCATCAAGTCTTACTAGAAAACTACTGTAATATAAACAGTAGGTACTGACTTAAGGAAAGTAAAATGGGTAAGTAGAACTGACAGCACAGAAACAGACCCACACATATATAGTCATTTGATTTTTGACACAGACACCAAAATAATCCAATGTGGAGGCAGCTACATAAACAAATGATGCTGAGGAAAAATTATTTGAGATGGATGATAATCTTAAACATAAAAGCTTAAACTATAAAACTTAAAAAATAAAACTGAGTATCTTTGCAACCCTGGGACAGGGAACATTTTCTTAGACAAAACACAGAATATAATAATCATGTAAGAGAAAAATGATAAATGAAACATCAATAAAATTAAAACTTTTTTCATCAAAATATACTGATAAGAAAATGAATAGGTAAGCCAGACAGGGATAAAATACTCATAAACATATATTTGACAAAGGGCTAGTATGCAGGATATGTAAAAATCACTTCCAATTTAACAATAAAAAGAGAAACAACCCACATTTTAAAGTGGGAAAATATTTTACTGCATAAATAACCTACCAGTACATGTAAAAGAACTCCACATCATTAGTCATCAAGGAAATGGAAACTAAAATCAAAATACATTACCAATACATCTACCAAAATTCAAAAATGAAAAGACTGATAACACCAAATGTTGGAGAGAATGTGGAACAACTAAAACTTTCATACTGTATTGGTCAGAAAATAACTATTTTAGGAAATGGTGTAGTAGTTTCTTGTTTTATTATTGAGTTATAGTTGATTTACAATATTACATAAATTTCAGGTGTATAACAGTGATTCACAATTTTTCAAGGTTACACTCCATTTATAGTTATTATAATATACTGGCTATATTCCCTGCACTATACAATATATCTTTGTGTAGCTTATTTATTTTATACATAGTAGCTTGTACCTCTGAATCCCCTACCCCTATATTGTCCCTCTTCCCTTCCCTCTCCCCACTGGTAACCACTAGTTTGTTCTCTATATCTGTGAGTCTGCTTCTTCTTTGTTATATTCACTAGTTGTTTTAATTTTTAGATTCCACATATAAATGATTATCATACAATATTTGTCTTTCTCTGTCTGACATTTTACTAAGCATAATACCCTCCAAGTCCATCCATGTTGTTGCAAATGGCAAATTTTGTTCTTTGTTATGGCTCAATAGTATTCCTCTGTGTGTGTGTGTGTTTGTGTGTGTACACGCACAACTTGATCCATTCATCTGCTGATAGACACTTAGGTTTCTTCCATATCTTACTTATTATAAATAATGCTGCTATGAACACTGGGGTACATAAATCTTTTCCAGTTAGTGTTTTCATTTTCTTTGGATATATACCCAGGAGTCGAATTGCTGGATCATACGGTAGTCCTATTTTTAGTTTCTTGGTGAACTTCCATACTGTTTTACACAGTGGTTGTACCAGTTTACATTTGTTACCAACGTTGTACAAGGTTTCCCTGAAAAAAGTCCAGTAGTTTCGTATAGAACTAACATAAACCTATCTTCTGACCCAACAACTCTAGTCTTAGGTATTTACCCAAGCAAAATGAAAGCATATATCCATTTAAAAAAAAACCTTGTAAAAGAATGTTCTTAACAGCTTCACTCATAATAGCCCAAAACTTGACACAGTCCAGGTGTCTATCAACAGAGATTAGATATATAAACGTTGGTATATTTATACAACGAAATGCTCAGTCAAAAGATAAAAGAACTACTGATAACAAAACAACATGAATGAATCTCAAAAACAACAGTCTGAGTGACAGAAGTCTTTCAAAGAAAGTACATGCTGTATGATACCATATGGATTTTTTTAAACAGATAGAAATAATTTATGATGAAAAAAGTAATTATAGCATAGTTACCACTGTGGATGTTGGGATAAGGACTAAGAAAATGGCAAAGGGAAATTTCTGGGATTCTATCTTGACAGGGGTTTGGTTACACAGGAGTATGCATTTGTCAAAATCCAGCAAATGTACCCTTAAGATTTGTGCATCTCATTTACTGTGAATGTTTTTATCAAAAGAAAAAGAACAACCATAGAACTGTAGTTGATGACATACATGCTGCAGTATCTAGGGAGATATGTACTGCTGTCGCAATTTACTTTGAAATGCATCAAAAATAAGTCAATGAAAGGAGAAAGGGATGCATAGATATATGACAAATCATGCACAGTAAGGTGTTGATAGTACAATATCAATGATGGGTATATACTAGTTACTAGAAAATTCTTTCTACTTTGCCATATATTAAAATTTTTTAAAAATAAAATGTTGGCAGAGAGCTAAAATGTTAATTGATTTAGAATCTAGGTGGTGGATATATGGGTTTTCACTGTACAAGTCTCATTAATTTTTGTGTGTTTAAAATTTTTTCATAATAAAATATTGAAAAACTATACTGAGATACCTATTTGTTTCCAACAGGTTGTCAAAAATCTAAGAATTTGTCCACATATTCATTTACCAAGGCTATTGGGAAATAAGCACGCTTACACATTGTTTCTGGGAGTGTAAAATGGTGCAAATGGCGAGGAATCTAGAAATGCATTTACCTTTTAATTCAGAAAATCTATTTTTATTACTCTATTCTTATACTTGTAGACATATGAAATAATATGTATGCAAGATTATTCACTGTGGCATTATTTCTAATAAGAAAAGATTGTCAAAAACTCAATGTAGCAATTAGCAACTGGCAGAATAAACTATGGCATACCCAAGCAATTCAATACTAGGCAGCTATTTTTTAAAGTCAAGATCCCTATGTACTGATACGGAGTGATCTCTAGGATATTAAGTTAAGGGAAATAAGTACAAACAGTCAAAAGGTAGTACTCTATCTTTTGAGAAAAGTAGGAAGTAAAATATACATATATATATTCTTATTGGCTTGTACTTTTATGATGGAACACGAGAAGGATAAATACATAACTAAAAAATAGCTATATGTGAGATGGGGAGGAACATAGTGGATGGAGACTGGGTACAGGGAAGACTTGTAAAAGTGTTACTTTTATACGTATATAATTGTAGCATCCATAACAATGAAATAAAACACACAAAAAATACCAGTGGAGAATTTAAAAAAAAAACAGTGACAGAGTGGCAGCATAGGCTTTCTAGTTAATTGGACATCCACCTAATAAACTTCTCCAATAGTTTCAATTTCTATAAAAGTTAAAAAAGCAAATTGAGAAGTAGCAACAGCCTCCATACCTTTTGGTCCAGGGAGCCCATCCAAGCCAGCGTGTCCTGGAGGACCTGGAGGTCCTGGGAAACCACGGTCCCCTTTTGGACCAAGTATTCCTTTGAAACCTGGGAGTCCAGGAGGCCCAGGTGGCCCAGGTAGTCCAAATCCTGGTTCTCCCTGATGTATACACATGACAAAACACAAGAAAAACTCCCATGACTTTTCTGGTGTTTACTGTTTACCAGAGAGAATTTAAAGCAGAAAATACAAGGTAATATTTTCCTCCTTATGAGAGAGGGAGTAGGATAATTAAATGAAAAGTAATTGGTATGCAGGACAGAACAGCTGGAAGGATGGGAAACACGGCTTAGTATAACAAATTTAATTATTTGGTCTGGTTTCAGGACAAGAAAGACATAACTGAGAGAGCATGAGATTAAAGAACCCAAGTGAGGAAATGTGATAACAGACTGGGTATTAGATGACGATTTTAAATTTGACTAAGTATGATAATGGTATTGTGGGTTTTATATAAAATATCCATTTACTAAAATACTGAATTATTTATAGGTGAAATAACAGAATACTGAGATCTGGGTTAAAATACTTCAGCAAAGAAAAAGGAATAGATGAAGCAAATATGATAAATCTTGATAATTTGGAATCTGATGGATATATGAAAGTTCATTGTATTATTCCTTTTACTTTTTTGTTCATTTGAGAAGGTTCACAGTAAAATAAAAAGTTAATCAATAGAGAAGTGATTTCTCATGAGAGTCGGGGTCATGGTCAACTGTTCTTCCCATGGAGAAAAAACTAGTAATGATGGAAATACAGGAAGTTTAAATTAATTAAGCACAGAGGAAATACAGGAACAGTTAGGAAAACTACTCATACCACAGCAGTTTGCTGAAGGTTGACTAAGGAAAATTTTGGATTAGCTAAAATATAGTAAGAGGAATGGACACCAACTCATACACAGTATTATTATTATTATTATTATTATTATTATTATTATATTATTATTATTACTAAGTCAATAGCAGTAATTTACATTATGCATTTGATGCATTTGGGACAGAGGAAAACAGCACGAAAAGTTCTCGACATGATATTCAACACTATTTCAACCGATCATCACACAGACATGGACAGAGAGTAAATGGAATGGCACAGGGGGAACTGAGGATTGTATTCTTTCATCTCATCTCATCAAATAAAAATAACTGGTCACTCTAAAGCAGGTTCAGAAACTTTTTTTTTTTTGCTTCCAATTTGACCTCTTGGACTATTGAAAACTGGAGTTAAATATTTATAAATGAAAACACAATCAGTTGTGTTTTATTTATACAGTGAAGAATTGGGATGATGTCTAAGTCAAAATACAGAAGGCTAAGGAAGATAAGGGAGATAGAAAAAGAAGAAAGAATAAATTAAAATATCTCAGACCTTTGGTCCTGGGAAGCCTGGTGGTCCAGGAGGACCTTCTAGACCAATTCTTCCAGGTATCCCAGGTGCTCCTGGAGGTCCTGGAATTCCAGGAAAACCTGTAAAATCATGTTTTTTTTTTAATCTCCAAAGAGATTAAGAAAGATATCCAAACTCCCAAACCCACATTTTCACACTCTCTAATCATGCCTAGTGACTATGGTAAGACGTTAAAACTGCAGTGACATTCCAGATACCTAATATTCCCTCCCTCTCAATCACCTTATGGTCCTATCGCTTTCATGTAGGGCTAATGTGTGTGGAAGATATGCTCCTCTAAAAGAAAACAAAAGCTATTACCAATGATATAGAACTAAACTTAAGGAATGAACCCCACACGAAAACACAGAAAAACTTTTCTTCTGCTTATAACTGGATATGGCATGATAAAGACCTACCACATAATTCTGGAAATGACTTAAAAACAGCTGCAGATATTATACACATGTATACACATAAAATCAAATTTGACTCTTTTGAAGTCATTTAGTATGAATGAGTAAGGGCATGTTTAAGCACTGATCTCAGACCAATGCACACACTTGCTATTCATGAGAAACAATCCTGTGAGGAATTAAGCAGAACTGAAGCAACAACCCTAAAATTTCACTAAATCAAGAGGATATGATGTAGGATAAAACATTACTTGGATATATGTGTACTATAAATCTGTTTTCTGTTTAATACAATCCATTCATTCAACAAATATCTATTGAGTGCTTACTATGTGCCAGGAACTCTTCTGAGCCCTGAAAATACAATGGTAAACTCAAAAGACAATAAATACTGTGATTTATGAAGCTTATATATCATTTTTGCGTATCTATGATTTAGATATTTTCTTGTCTGGAATGTTTTAGATAAGGACAATGAAATTATAGTGCATGCATGCTGTGATTTTTCATTTACATTGTTTATAGTACACAGCAAAAAAGGACAATTAATATATTTTATTTGCTGCGTGAACTATATCAAAAATAACATCACACTAGCCAGAAAACTTACTTTGCTTGCTACCCAATCCTACATACCTTTGGGACCAGGTGGTCCAGGAAGCCCAATTCCAGGGATACCTGGTTCTCCTTTGCTACCGGGTATTCCTGGCAAACCTGGCTGGCCTGGGAGTCCAGGTTCACCTATGGAGAAACAGCAGTTTTTTGGAAGAAGCCAAAGAAAGAAGCCAAGAAGTGCTGAAAACGTGGTCAAACGCATTCCTCACATACCTGGAAGACCTACTTCACCATCTCTGCCTGGGTTGCCAGGCAGGCCAGGCTTCCCTGGCTGGGTTATGGTCTGACCTGGATCACCTTTAGGACCTAAGAACAAGTAGGAATTAATAGTGAATGAGCAGTGGTCACTTGACTAAAGATCTCCATTAATTAAAACACAGAAAGAAGAGAAAGTTTCTACAATCTTTTGAAAATGCAAACTAATAAAAATCCACAAGAAAAATAATCCTATAGTATATATTCAAGGAAGACACCAAACTGACGGATGAAATTTCAAAGAGAAAAAGTAGATGTCAATTTTAAGAGTTTCCATGAAGATGGCACCTATAAAAATATTTTTAAAATGTAGGTCAAAAGAAAAATATTTCTCTTTGGTTAACTAACAGTACTTTAAGGTTTTATGTGTGCAAAAATCAAATACACCTACTTCTCGTTAATTGAAATAGGAACTTGAAATAGGCTCAGAACAAAGATTTCTCAAACATGACATAAAAAGCACTAACCATGAGAGAAATGATTGATAAATTTGACTACATTCAAACTGATTTCTATTCATTAAAGACATCATAGAGTTGAAAATGGCAAGCCATAGTGAATGAATATTTTGCAAAATAAATAGCTAACAAAGAACTAATACACAGAATATATATATGTGTATATATATATATATATATATTTAAATCAATAAGAAAAAGAAACAATCCAACAGAAAAATGGTCAAAACACTTGAACAGACATTTCACAAATGGAAATTCAAATGGTCAATAAACATATGAAAAGCTGCTAAACAACGTAATCAGAGAAATGCAAAATAAAACTGTCATGAGATATATCATACTCAACAGATTGGACAAACATAGAAGTCTGACAATAAAAATGTTCATGAGGATTCAGAGCAATAATAAATCTCTAATACTGCTGGCGGGAGTGTAAACTGGTATAATTGCTTTGGACATAGTTTGGAGTTATCTAGCAAAGCTAAAGATGCATTTATTCTACGTGTCAAAAATGTTAATCTGAAATACATATTGTAGCCCAGTGACTGGGAAATGTTTTCTGTAAAGGATCAGACAGTATATACTTTGGGCTTTGTGGGCCATATGGTCTGTGTAGCACCTACTCAACTCTGCAGTAGTAGTGCAGAGCCACCATAGACAACAGTGAATGGGTGTGGATGTGTTCAAATAAAACATTCACTTATGACAACATATGAGGGGCCAAATTTGATCTTTGAACTGTAGTCTGTGATTCTTGTCACAGAGCAGTGTGTGCACATGTATACCAAGATATGTATACAAGAATGTACATAGAAGCATTATTCATAATAGTCCTGAACTATAAATAACCCAATTGTCCACTAACAATAGGATGGATAAATCAACTGTCTCTCTCACACACAGACACACACTGGAATACTATACAGCAATGAAGATGAATATATTATATAAAGATACTTATCCTATAATTTCATTAATATGAAGTTCAAAAAGAAGTATAATTAAAGTACTTTGTTGGAGAAATGGAAGGGGATTATGATCAGGAAAAGACAGAGAGAGGAGGACAGGGGTTTCTAGGATGCTGGCAATGTTCTGTTTCTTACATGTGTGGTAGTTAAGTGTGTGTTTCCATTATAATTATTTGTTAAACTTTGCACTATGAATCATGTACTTAAAAATAACAATAGTAACAATAAAGACAGAAAAAATTTAAAGAGAAGCCCCTCATAAACACACAAACAGACACACATACATTGTGTTTCCTTGTTAAGGAGCTTGGAAAAGCCCAAAATATAAATGGCCAGGGAAACACAACTCTCATGAAAGAAGGCCAAGAATGCCCAAAAGATAATACATTTCTGCTTTTAAGCACCAAACTGAAAACAAAACAACCATAGTACACTCACCTGGTATTCCTGGCTGGCCTGGATTTCCTGCCACACCTTGTATGCCTTTTTCACCTGCTGGGCCTGGAGGGCCAAAACCAAGAGGGCCCATAGGCCCCCTATTTCCTGGGAGACCTGGCAAACCTGGGTTCCCAGGGGGACCTCTTTCACCCTTAAAAGCAATTCCACCCTGAAAAGGGAAAAGTTTAATACAGAAACATATAACAGCTACCTGTAGGTGGCTATTACTAAATACAACCAGAAAAATGATAAAGCCAGAAATAGTTCTTAAAAACAACATAAGTGTGCATTATTATAGGATGGTATATGTGATTACTCCAGTTATTCATTCTTTCAACAAATATTTTTGAGTCCCTACTATGTGCCAGCTGCTGGTGATACCACAAAGAATAAAAATAGGCAAAAATCTCTGCCTTCATGAAGCTTACATTCTATTATAAGCCAAGAAGTTTACAGTCCAGTTAACATTTTATAAAATACTACTTTCTACCTAAATATCCTGGGTTGTGTGTTATGCACAAAATAAGACCCTATTCATTTATATTCAATCTTTAGGCTCTGTGGCACATTTAACATGGTCATCTACCCACATTCATCTCTAAGCCTACTATATATAAAAACCAAATTAGACTTCTGTTGTTAGGTCTAAATAAAACCAGACAAGGTGACGTGGGTAAGAGAAGGGGAATATCACACTGACCCATAAGCATCTTAATCTACTGCCCGCCTATTCATAGCCAATAAAACTCAATATAGTAATGAGTTAAGAAGAAGGAATTTATAAAACCACTGAGAGAAAAGAGTTGTAAAGAAACACCATGTAGTCAATAACAATATACCATTACTATATATAATCACATTCTTTTAAGCATTGACTGGATGTTCACCTTAGCACCAGGCCCATCCTAGGAAACATCACTAAGTAACAATTTGACATCACAAAACCAAGAATATCGAACCAACTCACAGGTTCTCCTTTGGGGCCAGGAAGCCCTGGCAATCCATCCTGTCCAGGGGTGCCAGGTAAACCAGGAAGCCCTGGAGCTCCAGGGGAACCCAATTCTCCTTTGTCACCCTTCATTCCTGGAAAAGTGAGGATGTCACCGGGTTCACCTTTAGATCCAGGAAAGCCTGGAGCACCTGGAGCTCCTGGTATGCCCTGAGGGGGAAAAAAAGGAAGTAAAGAGGGAAAAAAGAAGAAAGAGAAAAGGAAAATCAGTTTCTTTTTTTCTAACACTTTTTCCAGTTTATCCCATCAATCCACCCAATAACATTTAATATACAAAGCTATGAGTCCAGTGAGACATGTGCGTCAGCAACAGTGAAAGAATCAAATAAATCACAATTTAATAGAAAAACTAAATTTCTGTTACATATATCTGCAAGTGAAAATCAAAGTGAATCCAAGTGAAATGGCTTTCTTCTACTTCTTTTGTTCTATAATATACTCAAAACTTACTGCTAATCCTTTGGGACCGGTTGCACCAGCTTGCCCTTTTTCACCCTTCTGTCCAGGGAAACCAAGCGATCCTAACACACACAGAGAGACACACACAAGCACACACATATACAGTAATGTAAGCTTAAAGCCTGAACTTCTGACAAACCTCATATAAAAATCAGCAAGTCGGGAAGTCAGTTTTAAAGTAAGAATGCCATTCAATCCCATTTATTAACAAGTCACATTTTAATTTTCCTATTTTATGTTCTCAAAATGAGGAAATCATCCTTTCTTTTATGTAAATCTAACATTTCATGTTATATATTATTGTATCCTTAGGTATTTCCAATTCCACAGCCTCTCAGAGCTTACAGCTACCAAGTACTATGCACAGAAGTGCTCAGGCTCCTATCACCACCCCACTGCCAAGGGGAAAAGGAAGTAAGGACAAAGTTTGCATATCTTTCTTTGTTCTTAAACATTTTCCTAGATCATTATCAGTTCTTTCTGTGGTTTGTCACTCCCTAAAGTTTGGTTTAGGAGAAATGCTTAGTGTTCAAAGACTAGAGGAAATATTACTAAAGCTGTGGCTCTCAAAATGGGTCTCTGGGCCAGCTGCATCAGCATCCCCTGGGTGCTGGCTAGAGTTGCTAGTTCTTGGGCCATCTACCACAGGTCTACTGAATCAGAAATTTTGGGGGGGAGGGGTGGGATCCAGCAATCTCAGTTTTAACAACCCTATAAGTAATTGTGACACATTCCCAGGTTTGAAAACCACTCGACTGGAAGTACAAGGCTAGATGATTCACTTGCAGCTATAAAACTTGCTAAAAATCTATCTCCAAGCACCAAATGAATTGGTTCCTTTGGCAGATACACCAGACAGAAAGGGAAGATATCTGGTGTCTATTCTCAGCCCTGACTGACGCAGACAGAGTGTGATTTTAAGAAAATATAATAGGCTATCCCAAGAGGAGACTGAGTAAAAGAGTTGTGGGTCTGATGGATATCAAATATGGTTCTGATTGGAAATGGAGAAGGAAGAGTTATATATAAAAAGAGAAAGACTTAAATATTTTTTAATTTTTAAAACTTAAAAAAAAGAAAGAGGAATATTGGCAGTTGGTTGCCAAACTCGAGTAGAAGCCCCGTTTCTTAATGACAACATGTGATACATCCCTAATGACTAGAATCTCTGCCACTGGAAACTACACTCAGGGGCCAGGCATTATGAACATTTTCCCCAATTTTCTGGAAGAAAGAAGTCTGACTCTGTATAAGTTATTTTCCTCACCATATGGAAAATAAGGAAGAGATTTTTCCTGGAATAATATTGTCAAAATGCTTTAATAGAAAGTGTTGGTGGCTTCAGGTATTGGAAACAAGAGCATAATTTATTTCATAGCAGATAGTGACTTTTCATATTTAATTATTTATGGATATGAATGAATAGCTATAAAATGAGAATCCAGCATCATTCTAAAACTATAAGCTTACTAATATCTAGCCTAAAAATATTTTTAAAAGTTGCCCTGAAGCAGAATGTTTTACCTGGAGGACCTGGAAGACCTGGCAAACCAGGCTGACCTGGAGGCCCTGAAATACCAGTTCCAATGCAGTTGAAGCAGGTGTCACCTTTGTCACCTAAAGAAAGCCATACCAAAAACAAATTTTACTCTAACTGGTACATATACCTTCTTTAGATAGGTTCTAAAGAAGTTATCACTAAGGGACAATATTCCTACCTAACAGTCTAGTTGGAGAAGCCTATATCTAGAATCAATTCATTTGATAAATATTTACTGAGTGCCTACTATGTCCAAAGCTCTAGCAGTTTGTGACACAATGATAAACAAAACCGACAAAATTGATACCTTCACGGTGCTCACATTCTACCAGTGGCTGGGAAAATGGGCTTGGATATGCTCAGGGATGGGTGGCAGGTTGCAATTGTAAATACTGTGGTCAGGATAGACTTCATTGAAAAGATACGATGAAAAAAAAAACTTACAGGACGTGGCACGTGCATAATGACTGTAGAGCAGTTCAGGCAGAAAGAATAGCCATGTTAGGCATATAGAAGGAACAGCAAGGAGACCAGATTGCTGGAGCAGAGTAAGGAAGGGGAACCAGGTCAGACCATTAACAGGCTGTAACAAGTAGCATACCATAAAACACCATATAGGCCATCATGAAGACTATGGCTTTTACTGTGAGATACATGAGAATCTAGGAGAAGAATTTAAACAGAGAAGCAATGTGATATGACTTAAATTTTAAAAGGATGAGTCTGGTTGATATGTTAAGAATAGAATTTTAGTGCAAGGATGGAAACAGGGTAACCATGTAAATGGCTACTGCTGCAGTGATCTAGGAGATATGGTAGCTCATTCCTGAGTGACACCAATGAAGATGATGAGAACTGGTTAGATTCTGCACATATATGAAGGCAGAGCCAATGGGATTTTCTCATGGATCATATGTGAATGCAAAAGAGGAGGGGAATCAAGGATGACTCCAAGACAGATCGAAGATCAAAATGTAAAAGGCAAAATGATAAAGCTTCTAGAAGAAAACACAGAGGAATAGTATCAGGTCCTTGGGACAAGCAAAGATTTCTAAAACAGAATATAAACAGCACAACCATAAAAGAGGATATTAATATTTGATTTCTTTTAATAAGTAACTTCTATTCAAGAAAAGACAAGTAAAATAGTCACAGAATGGGGAATATATTTGTGATACATATCAACAACAACCCAATTAAAAATAGAAGAAGATAGGTACTTTACAAAGAGAATCTACAAACTATAAAAAAAGAGGCTCATCATCAGTAACATGAGGGAAATGGAAACCAAAGCTTCTTTGGAAAATGGTTTGGTGATACCTATGGAAACAAAATCTACACCTACCCTATAACCCAGCAATTCCATTCCGAGGTATATACACAACAGAAATGAATGCCTATGTTCTACAAAATATATGTATAAGAATGTTCATAGCAGCTTTATTCATAGTAGCCCCAGACCAAATGTCCATTAACATTAGAATGAGTATTTAGGAACATCCATATAATGAAATACCAAAGAGCAGGAAAAAAAGAAATACTGCTACAAACAAAAACATGAATATATCTCACAGATATAATCTTAAAGCAAAAGAAACCAGACATAAAAGAGCACAAAGTTTAAGGTTAGGAAAACTATCTATTAGAGGATAAAAGAGTAGTTATCTTTGGGAGTTGCTGACTAGGATGCACAAGAGTCTTCTAGATTCCTAGAAAAGTTCTATATTTTGATTTAGATGGTAGCTACATGGGAGATTACAGATAGACAGACAGACATATACAGAGATATACATATAGAGACAGAGTATATAGAGACACATATCTAGATCTATACCTATACCTATGTCTAATATACATAATATTCCAGGGAGGTATGAAGAAAAACAGAGCATGTAATACACTGAAAACCAAATGAAGAAAGCATTTAAAGAATGGAAGAATCAAGTTTAAAAAGGACTGAGACTTGATATTTGGATTAGCAGGGAATAGGCTGCTGGTGACTTTGACAAAAGCAGCCTCTATGGAGGGATGGGGTGGGGAGTCAAGTCCTGATTAGAGTATGTTTAAAAGAAATGAGAGGATATTGCCTAGAGATAGTGAGTAGAAAATTCTTGAGGATTTTTGCTGCAAATGGGAGCAGAGGAATAGAGTAGTATCTGGCAGGAGAAGTGGGATCATGGTAAGATATTTCTTAGATGAGTGAAAAAGGCTTATTTGTATACTGCTGGGAATTATCCAGTAAAAGGGAAAAAATTGATGATGTGGGAGAGGTAAGAATATCTGGAACAAAATCTTGGGGAAACAAGAGGTAATGGAATCTACTGTACAAAGAGAAGAACTGCTTTAAACAGGAGCAGTTATAATAATAGGAAGGCAGAATATATGGGCACAGATGCAAATAGGTGGAAAAAAGTGGTGGTGGCAATCTGTGAAAGTTCCCTTGTTATTGCTTCAGTTGGTTAGTGAGGGAGGAAGCAAAGCCAGAATCTTAAAATGAGAATGGAAGAGGAGGTGCTAGAACTTTGAAGAGAGAAGAGAAGGTACAAGCTCAGAAGAAGTGGTAATTTGGAATTTTCAGGGCTGTGCTTTTGTTCCAAGGGAGTAAAATGGCATGAGCGGAGGATAAAGGAATCAAGAGTTTATGCACGGGATTAATTATAATGATTGATCATGGAATTTAAGCTAGGTTAAGAGAAGAAGAAAGGACATCAAAAGGTTGAGGGACAGCCAAAGTTGGTAGGTTTCAGTGATTGTGATGTAATGTTGGAGTCAGGTTATTAGATATAGTGAGCTAGAAGGATAGGATATAGTGATCAGAAAATGAGATTCAGGAAATCAAGACTATGAAAGTGTGCATTACTGGTAATGGATGGTCTTGGAGTATGACCATGGGAGTGAGTGGCTGATGATATAAGGGATTTTGCTTATGATATGAAAGATTGAAGGAATGAATATGGAGATCAAACCTTTTATTCCTTGTTCTCCTTGGAGTCCTCTATCACCTGGAGATCCTGGAGGGCCTGGAGGGCCTGCTTCACATATCTCACCACCTGAGATAAGATAAAGCAATAGCAAGCCAACTGTAAAATATTTGGAAGACTAAACAAAAACAAAGCCCGGTAAGCTAGAAAAATAGAGCTATTTTCCATTACTCCTCTGCAGTAATACAAATACCTATAAGCAAAAGGAAGATATAATATTGGTGGTAATTTGAAGAGCAAACAAGTATCAAAGAATCACCAAAAATCAAAAGTAGAAATAGCACAAGAAATTGACACAACACTGCAAACTGACTATACCTCAATAAAAAAAAAAAAAGAAAAAAAAGTAGAAACAGCAGAAGAATCTCTTAGCTATCAGAAACACAAAGAATGATGCCAATCTTCAACTAGATTTACTTAAAAATGAAAACAAAACAAAAACAATAATAGACCTTAACAAGAGAAAACTATAGCTTACTTGGAGGGATGTGAGGGCCAGGAGGGCCAGGGGGCCCTGGAAGGCCAGGAGCCCCAGGCTGTCCATCAAGTCCAGGAGATCCAGGAATGGAAATTCCAGGTGGACCTTCATCACCTTTCTGGCCCCTTTCCCCAGGAAAGCCAGGGGGTCCAGGAGGACCTATGACTGCAGTCCCTAAGATAAGAACAAACATCCATTAAAGTGGTCAAAATGATCTTATTTTAGACACATTACTTTGGTTATCAGTGAGACATTAAGTAATGATAAGATCTTCCTTTAATGTATAATGCCAGTTATGTTCTTATTTTTTCTATGAGAATCAACATCTGGAGAAAAGATGGAAAGTTCCAATAACATAAGTACCAGTTTGAGTGTAAGAAAGAATAATTTAAAGTAGCTTTATTGCTTTTGGAAATGTACTAATAACTAACTCTCTATGCACTCTTCTTGGACATTACGATCTTTTAATATCAGAAATACTAGAAAGCCTTTGACAGAAGAAAATGAGGTATCTCAAAGTTCTCATGTAAATGTGGCTCTATTTCTCAACGTTCCTCTGTTCCCACACCATTAACACACTTTTTCATCACTACGGCTTATATAACATTTTCAAAACTGGTAAGGAAAATATACCTACTTTTGTTCTTTTTAAAATCATCTTCATCACACTTACAAATTTACTTTTCTAAATGAATTTTAGAATCAGCTTGTCATTTTCATTTAAAAAACCCAAAGAATTTTGAATGAGACTAATTTGAATTTAAAGGTAAAATTTCAGTAGAATCACCTATATATAACATTGAGTTCTCACATCACTTATTAACTTTTTATTATTTCATAGTATTTTACAAAATTATTGCAAAGAGGTCTTACAGATCTTTAGTTGGGTTTATTCACGGGTTAATTTGATTGCTAATATGAATTTTACTGCTATCACTATTGTTAACTGGATTTTTTTCCCCTTGTATGTTTAATTTTTTATTGCTGATTTAGAGAAAGGCAAATTATTGACGCTTGCAACACATATCTGGCTAACGTGCAAACATTCTAAGTTCTGGTAATTTGTCATTTGATTCTTTTAGGCTCTCTGAGTAGATTATCACACGGTTTGTGAATGACTAAAATATGTTGTTTTTTAAAATTACATCCATACACCTCTTTTTTCTTCCAGACTTAGTGCATTGGCTGGGATCTTTAGTATAAGAACAAACAGTATTTGTGACTGTGAGTATCTTTATCTATTCTTGATGTCAATGATAATGCTCCTGATGTTTCACCACAAAGTATGCCATTTCCTGCACAGTCCTGTATTTCCTATATGAAGTAGACAGCTTCATAAACTTAAGAGTTTCCTTTTAATCTTAGTTTAAGAATTTTTTTTCTTTTTAAAAATGAATGAGTATTGAATTTTATTGACTGTTTTCTCTGCATCTATCAATCTATTCTTTTTCAGTCTATCAATGTAGTCAATTACAGTAATGCTGAACCATCCTTGCAATCCTTGGGTAAAATCTATTTGGTCATAATATCATATTATTGAATATACTTCTGGACTGATTTGATAATATTTTATTTAAGACTGTTGCTTCTACATTCACAAATGATATTGAACTACAGTTAACTCCAGTGTATGTCCTTGGTGGTTTGGTATCAACACTGTTAAACTGAATTCCCCTTTATAAAAATGTTCTGAAACAGTTTGTAAAAAATGAGAATTACCTGCTCAAAAACTTGGTACAATTCATCAATAAAACTTTATAAAACCACCCATAAAACCAATGCTTTTCCATGGAGATCTTTATTGTTTCAAAACTTTCTATGGTAACTGATACACTTAGGTTTCTTACTTTCTCAGGACAAGTGTATTAAATTATGTTTTTAGTTTCATGAGGAATGTATATTGCATCTACAGTTTCAAATATATTGATATTGTTTTCTTACAATTTAAAAATTTTAATTGTATTTATGGTAATAATCATTTTTTATTTTATTGATTTTATTTGTGCCTTCTCTTACCTTGACCTTGATCATGTTTTATTTTTATTTTTACCTTTATCAAGTTTTTCCTTCTATTTTGTTTGTGCTTGCTTTATTTCCTATTATTTTTTCAATTTCACATTTATTTTTAGTATCTCGAATTTTATGATAAATTAAGGCTATGGCTTTTGGCTATATCTAATGAGTTTTGATATGAGGTTGTTTAGCATTTAGTAGTTTGTCATCTCCGTTCTATATCCTCTTTATCTCTAGAGTTATTTACAAATGTACATTTTAATATATAAACATTTGATGTTTTTTGCTCTTAATGTCTAACTTTATTTCACTGTGGTCAGAGCATGACCTCTATATAAATTTTAAAGATTTTTTTTCTAGTCTAATAGAGTCAATTTCTATAAATGTTTCATGTACATTTGAAAAGAATGTATTTTCTCTGCTGTACACAACGGTTTTCTCTCCTCCCCAGAAATACAGCTTGATCATGTTGCTCAAATCATTTATACCCTTATTTTTCACCTACTGGATATGTTGTGGATTTGCCAATTCATCGCTTATAGTTTATCAGTTTTCACTTTATATATTCACAGCTATATTTTTAGATGTGTAAGTTTCATGACTTTTATATTATTGTGGTACAATTTGTCTATTTATCCATATAAAATATCTTTGTTTTTTAATGCATTTTTGCATTAAATTTTATTTCATACTGTATTAGAATTGCTAAACCAGCTTTTTTGGGAAGCATTTGTATAATATCTTCCCACTGCTTTCTCTTTTTTTTTTAACTTTTTTTTATTGATTTATAATCATTTTACAATGTTGTGTCAAATTCCAGTATAGAGCACAATTTTTCAGTTATACATGAACATGTATATATTCATTGTCACTTTTTTCTCTCTGTGAGCTACCATAAGATCTTGTATATATTTCCCTGTGCTATACAGTATAATCTTGTTTATCTATTCTACAATTTTGAAATCCCAGTCTATCTCTTCCCACCCTCCACCCCCTTGGCAACCACAAGTTTATATTCTATGTCTGTGAGTCTATTTCTGGTTTGTATTTATGCTTTGTTTGTTTTTTTTTTTTTTTTTAGATTCCACATATGAGCGATCTCATATGGTATTTTTCTTTCTCTTTCTGGCTTACTTCGCTTAGAATGACATTCTCCAGGAGCATCCATGTTGCTGAAAATGGCGTTATGTTGTCGGTTTTTATGGCTGAGTAGTATTCCATTGTATAAATATACCACTTCTTCTTTATCCAGTCATCTGTTGATGGACATTTAGGCTGTTTCCATGTCTTGGCTATTGTGAATAATGCTGCTATGAACATTGGGGTGCAGGTGTCATCCTGAAGTAGGGTTCCTTCTGGATATATGCCCAGGAGCGGGATTCCTGGGTCATAAGGTAAGTCTATTCCTAGTCTTTTGAGGAATCTCCATACTGTTTTCCACAGTGGCTGCACCAAACTGCATTCCCACCAGCAGTCCCACTGCTTTATTTTCAAATTTTCTATGTCCTTTTGCTTTAGATATGTCAACTGTGCACAGCATATAGATATTTTTATTCCAATTTTTATTTTAGTTTTTGTCTTTTAATCAGGGTTTAATCCTTTCACATTTATTGGAGTTACTGATTTATTTTTAACTTCTACTTGTCATTTTATTTAATTTTTTTCTCTTTATCCAGGTTTGTTTCTGTCTGTCTTGTCCCAATCCTAACTTGTATTACACAGGTCAAGATTTTTGCTCATTTTCTTTCGTCAATGAGTGTGTAAGTCACATTTTATTTCTATTCTTCTCTAGTAGTTACTACTAAAATTTTAACCTATGTACTTAAACCTATATGTTTCTAAAAACTTATAAATATTTAAATTCTTTCCCCCAACAAGACAAAAAAACTTTATCATTCACTTTCCTCATTCTCTTTGTACCGCTACATCCTATGTTAGTAATGTGTCCAATTATAGTTCCATGATGTCACTTAAAATACTTCTGGTATTTTTTAATGATCAGTATTTATTTAGATTTACTTTATTAATATTTTTCCTAACCATAGGTTCTTACATCTTACCACCCCCATCCCCAACTTCAGTTTGAATTCATCTCCTTCTTGGAATAAAATCTCCAGTAACTATTTCAGAGATCTGGAGGTAATAAACTTTCTAAGTATCCCATCTTCATGCTAGGATGATAGTTTGATATAATACAGAACCTCAAATTTATAGTTATTTTTCCTCATTACTTTGAAAATATGCTCCATTATCTTCCTGTGACTCTCACTGCTTTGTAGGTGATCTGCCTTTGCTCTCAGACAGTTTCTAAGAATTTCTTTTTATCCTTAAATTCTAAAATGTCTCCATAATGCATCTAGTGACATATTTTTGTATTATTATTATTTTACTTTTGGTTAGCAATTCATAAGCCTTTTCCCAGGGAATCATGCTTTTTTTTTAATAGATAGAAGTTCTCAGTCTCTAATTTTTCAAATATTGTCTCTTGTCCCATTCTCTCCTCCTTAAACTCCTTCATGGTGGATTTTGGAACTTCTACATTTATCCTTTATGTATCTTAAATTTTATTTCATACTATCTAACAGTTTAACTTTTTTTGCTGCATCTTTGGAGAATTCCTTATCTTAATTTTCTAGACACAGTATGTGTTTAGTCCATATCTTGAAATTAGAAACCCAAAGTGTATACTTAGAGCAAAATGAGACCCACAATTTATTCTCTTTGGGAAGAACACTAAATGTCACTCCCCTTACCATGTTAACATTTCATTAGCCAAATACTTTTGAAGGGAAAGGAACCATAATTTATTAAACATGTATGTGTGACAGATACCGTACCAGATGTTTTTTTTCAAATTTTACATGAATCTGTACTATCACCTCATTGCAGAGAACATCGAAATAAACGTGCTAGACAAGGGCTGTGCTCAATTTGTGGCCAAATTAGAAATGCTTTACTATACTGTGTATCTTCAACAAGGGAAGAACTGAGGTGCAAGATTTTACTGCACAGCAAAATCACCATGGGGATTTCCAGGTAGATGTTTCTGGAATTCTAAGTGGATAGTGCTATTTACTAGTTAAAAAAACAGTAAATCTTACATACCTAGGCATTATTAGCACAATGTTCCCTTCCATAACAGCATACAAGATATAATGATCAAATTTTTAGATTGCAGAAATGTTTGGTGTAATTTATAAATAACAAGAGGTAGAAATTATTTTTAGGGTAAAGGGACATTCACTATTCAAATAATTCAGCTTTTTTTTTTTTTTTTTGTACAGGTGAGGAACTTGGTGAGAAAGGCTATAGTAGAGTTGAGAAGTTTCTGTCAATTACAAAATACTCATTTCTTCCACTACCATGCTCACCCTGGACTAGTATGACAATACTATATACATGGATTAGTAAAGATACTATAAACACAGGGGCATTAAGCACAGTCTTTTTTACCTGGAGGTCCAGGAAGGCCAGGTGGACCCTGTATTCCAGGAAATCCTCGCTCTCCTTTTTCTCCAGGCAAGCCAGGTAACCCAATGTTTCCTTTTTCTCCTACAGTTACACCAGTTCCAGGCCTAGGAATTACCTTTAGTATGAGAGAAAAAAATAAAGGAACTCAAAGAGGAAGAGACTTGTTCTTCTGAAAATAACCTAGTAGCTGCATATGATTACAATGCCATCATTTTCACAAAGTGTTCAGATGAAAAATCATCAAGACTACTTGTACAGATTATGAGTAGCATTTTATAGCACCCTTAACCTTCAACATATTAGAAAATGTCCAGTAACAGTACTAGTATTACCACCTTCCTGAGCCCCAGGCTTACAGAGCTAGAATTATGTTTGATGTCTCTTAGCTTCTAATTCATATTCAATTCATTCCAATCACCTAAGCCTGGTAATTCTTTACTAAAAATGTCTAATTTGTCCCCTTCTTTCCTGTTGCGACAGCTACTATCCTTATCTCACACTTAGACTAACAGAATTATTCCCTGAATCCAAATCTACTACTAGGACATACTTCCTCAAAAAACCAATTTTTCTGTGTTAATTATCCTGTTTAAGGACTCAAAATTGTTCACTACTTTTTACTATATCTGATGTTACTTTTAATCTTGGACTCTGTCAAGTCACTTCTCACTCCCAATACTTCTTTCGCCTGTTTTATGTTCTGTTATCTCTAACAATGAATTTTTGAGAGTGAGGTATGTCTGATTATAACCACTTCATGCATCATGCACATTCTTGCCTTTACCTTTGAATATGCCATTCCAAACAGCTATAATGTCTTCCCCCAGTCTTTATCTTTGCCAACCCACATTTCTTTCTTCCTCTTAAAAAAAAAACGCATCTCTTCCAAGAAGGCTTTATTAATTAAAATCAGCTAGCTGATCATTCTCTTTCTATCTTCTTAGACTTGAATGCCTAAAGAATTTTATATTAAATACTCTAAATATAAAGAAATTAACCTTACAGAGCTATAAAGGCAAATAAGCTTTAGATTTAAAAAACTGTCAGTCTGAGGTATAAATCATCACCTACTGGCAAAGCATGATATTCAGCCTAGCTCTATTGAAAATTAAGAAATATTCAGACAAAAGGAAACTGAAAGTTGTAGGACCTAGAATTCAGATAGTAGTTCAGAAGGGAAAGTGGGCTGTTGGATAGGGCTGTACTCTCAAAATTTGTATTTCTTCTTATATTCATCAAAATTTTATCATCTCACTTCTTAAAAGGAAACACTTTCTCAGAGAAGTAAAACTCTGATTTTAAAATGAAAGTGAATAACAATTGTCTAAAATCTTCTTTAGGTATATCCTCATTAGATTTGATAAAGTGCTAAATATCAATATCTGAGACTCACTGGACAAAAAAAACTAAGTTAATGTTACTCAAGTGTCTGAGCGTATGGTTTTATGGCACTTGCACCTTTGCAGCTTCAGTGCAGTCTAAAGTCAAGGATCTTACCAAATTTCAACCAAAGGAAAACCACTATGTCAACTGCAATAATGATATTTTATTCTTAATAAGATTGGAAATATATCTGACTTAAATTTCATGGTGAATGCAAACATGACTGAAAATTTGTAAACCTCCCAAGTCGTCTTTCATAGTAGTCTCCTACATTTGTTATTAAGAGCCCCTAGGAAGCACACACTCAGGGAAGAAAGAAGTATGAATCAGACAATTACAAATTGAGAAAATCTATTGAGACCAAATCCATCTTTCCCTGAGCCCTGCAGGAGAAAGGACCAACAGTTTCCCCAACAGTTTCTTTTATTGAACCTTTGGAAGCAACTCTTGCACCACCTGCTGGTTACTTGAGAAATGATTTGGCAATCGTGATGCAAAAAAACCAATGACATAATTTTGGATCTTTATTATATAGGAGAAGTAACACACAGGCAAAGCAATACAAAGACTTTGAGGTCAACATCACTGAAGATTTCAGATGTAAAGACTTTTAAAGACAGTAGAAGTTGATAATGACTTAGAATTTTGTGTTCTAAGAGGAAAAGGTATGGAATATATAATTAAGACAAAAATTAAAATGCACAAATAAATTTAATGAATAAAAACTGAAAAAAAACTTACAAGTCCAGGAGGCCCAGGTGGGCCAGTGTCACCTTTTTGGCCCTGTTCAATACAATTGTAAAATAGGTTAGTGAAAATCACATGAAAACTAAGTTTCATAAAGAACCGGAAATCCATAATAAAATATCTCATAGAGAAATACAAAACGAGGAAATGAAACAGTGGTTAGCTAAGCCTAGGAAGACCTGTGATGTTGTCTCAGATTTACCAGCTATATGCTGACCAAATCAATTAACTTAGTCCAGAATTCTAAAGTATTTCTAGCTGTAACATCCTTTGATTTTAAGACTCCTATTTTCCAGCAAACTATAAATATTCTAAAAGAAGATGTTGAATTTTAAGCTGTTATAACTAGAATCAGCTAAAACTTACATTTTCTTACATTTAGCCATGTTCCTTTTCAACAAAATCGTCAGGCGCAAAAGTTTAGTGTCATTTCCATTAGTGACAGATACTTTGGAGCTGATGGACTTAACTATCATCAGGAATAGCTAATGAACCATCATTACTTTTATGAGTTCACTCTTAGACTCTAGTAAAAGACAAATTCAGACAAAACTGTTACCCTTAACCAGTAGCTACAATAGAATGAAGAAAACAGCATTCAACTGTTACTCTACTGGCCAAGACCCAAGAATAGATGTCTCTCTCACACCTCTATTCTCACTCTAGACCTGTTCATAGGTATCTTTCATCTGTCCATGAGCTCTTTTTAGTTTAAGGAGATACTCTGTCCTATAACTTTACTTATAACTTGAAAAACAAAATCCTATTTTTTGAGTACTTATTATCTTCCTTTATTCTAGCTATATCTCTTAAGCCAAGCTAGAACTTGGATCTAGTTTCGAGATAAAAACCATCATTAAAACATGTGGTCTCTGGGTACATTCAAGTTTGTAACACCTTTCCTTCCGTGCCTGCACAACAAAGCTTTTCCAGTTTGGGTTTTCATAGAAAGCCATTAAAGATCAGAGAGGTTGGAAAACTGGATATTTTGTGATCTGCCATAAATAGCAGAATTGTGCATTTCATACATTCTTTCAAAGTCACTTTTAGAATAGGTAACTAAGTAAATGATTTCAGTCACGCTGCATAATCAAATGGAAAAAAGAACAAAGAATTAGCCATAGACTTCCAGACAATAGTTGCATAGAGAATGGAAATGTTTAGTGGAGATATTCTAAATTCACAGCTATAAGCCTTTTTAGTATGAGGACCTCACTAAAATAGTGCTGAATCCTCTTTCTGCAGAACAAAAGTTTTGTCAATACATGCTCAAAGCAAAGGCACTACCTTTTCACAATGGAAATGTTGAAGTTAAACAATTCTCCATGTATTTCCACCACATGGACTGTGATTTAGGATAATGAAAGAAAATTTAGAGGAAGTGGTATAAAAGAAAAAAGACCGCCACCAAAAGATGGATTTAAAGAAGGTATGTTTTGAATACAAAGCTAGTTACTTAGAATTTTTTTTCATTTACAACTCAATCTTGGGAAAGAAAAGATTATGTTAATCAGAATAAAACCAGTCACTTCAAAGTATTAAAATTCTTACCTTTTCTCCATCCCTTCCTGGCTCACCAGGGTAACCAGGATCACCAGGCAAACCCTTTAAACCACAGAAGACAGAGTGACATCAGCAAAAATGGTGGAGTAAGGACCTCCAAAAATCCTCTCCTCCATAAAAGCAACAAGGACGCTGGCAAAAATAGTCAACTTTTTTAGAACTCTAGTAATTAATCAAAGGCTTGCAGCAATCCAGGAAGCATTTCTTGGGAAAAAAAGATTGAATTTTGGCAAGAACACAGGTTTGTGGCTCTATTCCCATCACTGTTCCTCATCTCCACAGTAGCCTTGAAAACCAACAGCTCACAATCACGGTAAAAACCAGCAGCACAGCAGCAATTGGAAGGGAAAGCACTAGGCTGGAACTTCTTTAAAGCCCCATTCCCAGAGGACTGCCATTATTTGACTTGTCTGGTGGTTCCCAAAAAGGTCCCCTTTGCAAGACTACCTTTATTTGATCTAATTTGAGTTCTCTTAATGCAAACAGAGAAAAGCCTTTTTCCCAGGGATAGGGATATCTGTCAAAAACAATCAGAGGCAACTGTTGAACATCATGGATGCCTAAATTATTGTTCTGAAAGAAGCTAGGAACTGAGGCCCTGAGTTTACCACTCCCCCATACGATTTTCTATGTTTAAACCATTTGTGTATCTAGAGTTTGTAAGCCGAGGGCTGCCTGTTTCACAAAAGCATATGGAAACCAATTTGTCTGATTTTATTATTTCTACATTCTAATCTTGCTTAGAATGCACCCTTTCCTTCAGGATAGTCTCCAAATTTCATCAGATTTTCTATCTGTCCTTGAAAACCTCTTTTAACATCTGCAGTGAATACTCCTGATACGGAGGCTGCTTAAAATAATGTTTCTGGACTCAGATGTTTTCATTTCCCTCTTTTGGGGGGCAGTAATTAGAATTATGTGTCAAAACTTTTACTGAAAAGACTCATGTTCACAAAAATGGTATGTGAATGTTTTTTAGCATTTTATTCGTAATGGTCTTAATCCTTCAATGAGTATATGGATAAACAAACCTTGGTACATCCATACAACTACATACTGGTCAATAATTAAAAAGGAAAGAAATACTGATATACAGTACAATGTGTTATACTATGTGAGAGAACTCTGATTCAAAAAGTCATAAAGAATATGACTCCATTTATATGACACTGGAATAGCAGTATTATAGGGACAGAGCAGATCAGTTGTTGCTAGGGGCTTTGAGTGGGGGGACAGGGTAGGGGATAACTACAAAAGATCATGGGAGAACTTCTGAGGGCAATGGAACTATTTTTGATTATGGAGATGGTTACACAACTGTATGCATTTGTCAAAACACAGAAAACTGTACACTAAAAATGGTTCATTTTACTGTATAAAAATTATATCTCAATAAATCTGACTTAAAAATCTGTCTTTAAAAGCAGAGGAATTTTAAATTCATAGTCAAAAGATAAAGAAAGAATAATTCCTATTCATCTATTTGCAAACCCAAGCCTCTTTGTCATCCTGCTCTCTACCAACAGGTATAAATGTTACCATTTTGCGGGGGGCACGGGATGGACTCCAAATACTCACTGGAATTCCTGGTTGGCCACTCTCTCCATCTTTGCCCGGTTTACCCTATAGAATTCAAAGAAAGGTAAGAATGTAAATTTGTTATTTAGGAAGTATGAGGTTAAAAAATATAACGAGCTTTATTCCTGCCTTTGACTCTACTAAGTAGACCTTTCAGACTTCAATGTTATAATAAATGAGTATGTCAGTCATGACATTTTGAGGCAATAAAAGCAGGATTTAAGAGAAAAGAATAAAATTACACACATGCATGTGCATGTGCGCACACACACACACACATATTTAAAGTTTTCTGCAAAGAGTATTAGCAGTCATAACACTTACTCTTTTGCCAGGCTCTCCTTGCTCACCCTTCTCACCTTTCACACCACCTGGAGGACCCTATACACAAAAATGTAATTTTATATTGGTTCATGGAGTACTATATATCAATATCAGTTTACATTAAATGATGCTAAACAATTTTAGGTTACTTACTGGAGGACCACGAATCCCTGGAGGTCCAGGAGGCCCTCGGTCACCAGGAAGTCCCTATGCAGTAATAGGGGAAAATACCGCAATATTAATACTGTTAGTACTATAGCTAGCTACGAACATTTTTAACAGGCTCAACTACAGACTCATGTAATATAACCAAAGATAATAATAAGTTTCAAATTCAAAGTTGCAATCTACTAGACAAAAGACTCTAGAGCCATCTTTGCTCATTTCAGTTAATTTTAGTGCATGTACAAGCCAAGTTTTGAAGTAAATAACAAGAAAATGCTTAAAGTATTAATGATTTATATTCTTATAAAATATTTTATAAAAAGCAAGAGTACCTAAGATTTGGGGACTATTTAACACACATACATTTTTGGCGGAGAATGAAATGGCCTGATCCATATGGATGGTAGACTTAAAATAATTTTCCTTTATTCTTTCTTATTAGCATTTAAGTGAAACAACAGTGCACACACACTGTTGAAGGGTGAGCCACTATTCTATAAAAGAAGTGCTTTATCATCTCATTTATTCTAATAGAAGCAACATATCAGATAATTATTTCTAAACACAACAAGGTTTAATGAGTAGTATCTTTCTCCTTGCATATCAGTTAAATGTCGAGAATATGGTCATCTAAGACAATGACTATCTATCTTACCATGATTTAATTTTGTACATTAAGGCATTATTCATAATAGCCAAAAATGCAAATAATCCAAATGCCCATCAACTGATGAATTAATAAAATTGTGGAATATACATACAAAGAAATATTATTCAGTCAAAAAAAGGAATGAAGTCCCAATGTTACAACATGGATGAACTTGAAAACATTACACCAAGTAAAAGAAGCCAGAGAAAGAAGATCACATATTACATGATTCCATTTATATAAAATGTTCAAAACAGTCAAATCTACAGAGCCAAAAATTAAGACTAGTGGTTGCCTAGGGCTTAGGAGGTTGGGGAGAAATATGAGTAACAACTAATAGGTATGGGGTTTTGTTAGAGCAGGCTCATGAGAATATTCTAAAATTAGATTGTAGTGATGGTTTCATTACCCTGTGAATATACTAAAAATAAGTAGAATGTACTTGTACACATAAAATCGGTGAACTGCATAGTACATAAAGTATATCTCAATAAAGCTCTTTAAAAATTTAATTATCTCAAATCCTTGTTATTTTTAAAATACTTCCACATATAACCATATTCCAGCTTGTAGTGCATTTTAATCAAATGCCACTTTCATTGCAAGATGTTTGTTGATTTCCTCTCTACATACTCACCTGATCTCCTTTCTGAAACTCTACATCAATTGGTCTTTTCTGTTCACTGATCTGCCCAGGTGGCCCAGGGGGACCCTGAAGACCTTGCTCACCCTGTTAGCAAGATAAAATAAGAAAGTGATATTTCATAATTTACACAGACAATAATATAACATGTAAGCTAAGTTATTTGCAAGAAGCAAAAAGACAAGTTCAAATGACTATGAAAGGAGAAAACTGAGGGCTGAATCATCAACTCTTTTCTTTACTCACCTTTTCACCCTTGGGTCCCTGGAAATTTAAGCCCATATTCCCCTGCAGAGAGAGACTTCAGTTTAAAACATCACCAGCAATAACAAAAAGAATCCGCAACAAATAAAAGATGTAAAGAAAAAGAAAATTACCTTCGGTCCCGGGAGTCCCGGTGGGCCAGGAGGGCCCTAAAAACAGAAGACACAGAAAATGGAAAAAGTGTTATGTATTAATGAATTCATTAAGTTATTTGGTTTCATAAAAAGTGAGGACTGAAAAAGCCCTTCAAAGTAATATTTCCTGTTTTTTTTCTCATTGCTTTCTAGTAAGAGACACACATTTAAACTGATTTAAACAAACTAGATAAATGCGGAGATTTCTTGAGACAAGCTAGAAGTGGGCAGGAGAAGAAATGCAAGGACAGGTAGAGGCAGAGGGGTAGCACTAGTGCCAAAATCAGTACAAAAATGAATCTCAATAAACATCAAACTTACCATATCAGAACTATAGGTTAAATTTAGGTACCATAAGACAACTAACTGTCTAGTTCTAAAAAGCATATGTTTACTTTCTTACTCCAGTTTTATTTTATATGATCTTTGTATATTTGAGAATGTTTCAAGGTTTGAAAAATAAATTTGGCATCTGTCTGTCCAAGTAGATCACCTCTTGATTTCAATGGACCTATTTATTTACATATTGTACCTTGGTGGCATTTCTAAGGCTTTGCTTCACTGGTTGAATCAGGGTTAATTGCAGGGACATTCAGAAGTACAGAGTGAATCAGGTATGTGGCCACAAGAATTAAGGGAATTCAAGGTGTAACAATACACCTAGGGTATGCCAAGGTTGTAACAACAGAGTTAGGAAAAACTGCCTTAGTCCAGAATCTCATGCTCTGCAAGACATCTACAACTGAAACAAACTAAACAAAGAGGTTTTCTAATCCTCTTCTGGAGATTTCTAAGAAAGCAGAAACTACAGTCTTTTCTGATGGATCTTCTAGTGTTTATTGAACGTTATTTCCTTCATTCACGAATAGAGGACCAATTGTCACAGGCAAAAATGTACAATCTATACAGGTATAATGAAAACTGTCACTTAAATATATGGTAGATGAGAGATAGAGTGGCACATGAAAATTACTTTGACTGAAGTACAATTTTCTTGCCCTTTTAAGAGGGCAACAGCATATCTCTAAGTCTAAAACATGACTTGAATGAAATCTAAGTATTTTAGGGGTAAAAACAGAATTTATTAGAGCAGAGTAAAAATATAAGGTACCAAACAGGCGAAAAAGTAAGAGAATTGGCTGCCTATTCAGGGTCTTTATAAGTTTTTGCTTCTTTCCTGGTGTATACAAATCCACTGCAGACTGATTCACTACCCTCACCAATCCTACTGTTTTGTCATAGGCCCCTAAGAAATGAGAACTGGTATTTTTTGTGAATATCTGTTTTTGTTCCTCTTTAACAGAAAATTGCAGCTTGAAGAAACATATTTCATCAAGTGACTAAAGTGTCTTAATAAGATGTCCAGAACCAACTTCAACACTGACACATCAAGAGGTGCCAACAAAATACTTTATTTAAAATCTTTCCTTTTGTGTATCTCATTTTTTTCCATCTATAAAATGGAGCTATTACTTAGCACATATATTGTTTACTATAATGCTGTAAAATCTCCCATAAATAAGAAAATTATAGATTATGAGCATTGAAAATGCATTATGCTTTCAAGTAATATAAATATAAATATTTATAAAAGAAATTAAAAGAAAAGGAGGAGAAGAAATGAAACTATAGAGGTAAGCTTACCATCAAACCTGGTGGTCCTGGGGGACCAATTGGCCCTGGTATACCAGTGGGACCAGCTGGGCCCTGTTATTAAGGAAGTAAAGAAAAGGATGAGGAAAAAAACCCTCACTGTATTGTACAAAGAACTAAAGGGATGAAATTTAAACTTTAGTTGCCAGAATTCTGTTCTATAATTCTTTAATTTTGAAGTATTACAAGAATAGTTTTAAAATGTAGAATAAAAGTAACTGTAAAGAAATTCAATGAAACAGGAAAAATGCAGCTTTTAGAAAACTTGTTTTACAGCAGTTTATAACAAATGTGAGACCAACACACAGTGAGGTCATTTTACAAAATAAAGCAATAAAGATGGACATTTAGTGGGGTTTTTATGTTAGAAATGGGAACAAGAAGGCTACTCATTTCAAGGTGGCTTCCTTACTTTTAAAATATAAATAAATAAGATTAAAGGCAAAGAAGGAAGTGAGAATAACTGGGACAAAAGATAAGGGAATGGTGTAACTATTGTGGAACATAATTTGGCATCTTAAAAAGTTGAAAATTTGACTGCCTTGAAATCTAGCAATTTTATATCTAGGTATAAATCCTAGAGTGTTTTGTAATTTTAAAAAAATCCCAAAACAACCCAAATATTTAACAATAGGAGATCAGAGAAACAAACTGTAGTATATTCAAACAATGGAATGTTACATGGAAGTGAAACTGAACTTAACATATCAAATAGAAAAAGGTGTAGAAAACTACACATAAATTTCATATTATTTTAAAAGCTAAACTAAATACTCTATTGTTTCAAGATATATGTATATGTAATAAAACTGTTTTTAAGAAGCAGTGGAAAATTTAAGATGGTAGGTATATCTTGGGAGAATGCAGAAGAATGTGACAGTCAAGAAAACCACAGGTTGATTCAAAATTACCCATAATATAATATTCTAGTTCTTAAATGTTATGTTGGGTTATAAGTGTTCATTTGGTAGTTATGCTTCATAACTTATATATCTTTTGCATGTATTCTGCTGTATTTTCAAATATAATATAGTAAAAGTTTATAAAAGATAAAAGGCAAGACTGAGAGCATTTAAGAACACGCGGTTATATCAAGTATGGAAAGAGAAAGTGGTTAATGAGAAAAGTCTGACATTTTATCTAAACAATCAAATAGTAGAAAGTAGTCATTTTTATTTTTGGCAAAGGGATCAATCCTTATGAAATACAGACCTCAAGAAATTAATTTTCTGTTTTATAAACACCCAAAAGTTACTGTTGTCTCTATATATGTTATGTGTAGGCTGACATGACTTTTTTTCTTAAGATTATACTTGACATTCACTATGCATAAATTTTATTCTTTCAGCCTTCAAAGCATGTTCATATCTTATGTATAACTGATAGTGTTACAAATATCTTCTAATGTCTTAAATAGGAAACCGGTAATTTTTATCTTTAATCAGACCATTTACAATTATGACAACTACTCGTACTACCCTATTGATATCCATAGCACAAGAATAAGAATACAGTAGCCTATTTCTAATGCAAGACCCCAAAACAAAAATTCCCATGGAAACTGGATTGAGAGGTAAAAGAACAAAGCAGCTCTTCTTAAAATTCTCCCTGGTCCAGATTGCTTTTATTTTCAGGTCCAAGGTACCTGCAATGTCTATCAAACTTCAGATGATAATTTCTATAACTAAAATAGAGGGTATTAAAGGCTGAGGATAAACAAAGTGATGCTGTGATCTGATTTAATCAATATAGCAAAGAAGAAAATCACCAGATGCTTACTTGTAGTCCAGGAGGACCTGGATATCCTGGATTACCCTTTGGTCCTGGCAGTGATGACATAATTATACTACCTGGTTCTCCCTGAAAGAAACCATTAATGGAAGTTGTAAGTAATAGTCATGATGCAGGAAAGCTGGCAAAAATACAAAAAAAAAAAAAAAATGACCTGAGAATTCAATTTGTTACGTAAGTGTCCTGGAAGATTAGGCGATCTCAATGAATAAATTTACCTTTTGAAGGAAAATGAAGAAGTGGCCAGAGTACGCTGAAGTACAGTTAATTTATTAAGAACCTGTCATACCTTTAGTTACTCATTCATAAAAAAATTATTAAATATTCATATTTGCCAAAAATTGTGTTGAGTTTTGGATGCTTAGTAGTGAAAAAGATAAATAAGACTTCTTGTTCTCATGGTGCTAACAATATACTTGGGAAATGCAGACCACAACATGTAAACAACTAAGAGGACAAAATGTTCTGTTAAAGATTATAAAGAAAAACTACATGGTATATGATAAAAAAAAAATAGTGGAGGACTAAAACTAAATGATAATTATGTGAAGTGATAGAGGGGCTAACTATTGTTTCAATGGCAGTCATATTACAATATATAAATGTATCAAATTAACAATGTTGTACAACTTATATTTACACAATGTTATATGTCAAATATATTTCAACTGAAAAAAGAAATAGCAGAGGAATTTAGTTTGAGTATTCAAAGAAGGGCAACCAATTAAGGCTGAGATCTAAAGGGTAGTAAGGAGTCAGCCAGGTAAAGATGGGGGAACCCTTGAAGGTTTATAAGCAAAAAGATTAAATAATTGATTTACATTTCTAAAAGATCATTCTTGGCCGCTTTGTAGAGAATAAATCAGGCTTTGGAGGGTAGTGAGGAGCTAGCAGCGAACAAAGAGACTAGTTAAGAGGCTATTATAATAGTCCACATGAGACATTATGGTTAATGTGGTGGCTGTGGAAATGAAAAGTGGATGAATTTAAGATATATTTTGTAGGCAAAACTAACAGTATTTCAAGACAGAATGGAGTGAGAAAATGTATGAAGGAGTAGAAGATGTAAATACTAACTCGGGTTTTGCCACATGTAAAAGCGTACATAATATACAGTGATACAAATTTTAGAGATTGGGAAAACAGAGGGAGGAACAGGTTTATTTTGGGATTTGCATTAACTTTGCACATGTTAATTTGAATGTCTTTGAAATATCTGAGTGGAGATGCCGGGGAGGCAGTTTAATGCATGCATCTAATTCAGAAGAAGTAGAAATGTAGGTGGTTCCTCACTAGACAGCAATCAACACCACAAGCATTAATCATATTGCTGGCATACAGGAAAAGAAGCTTTCAGGACTGTGTCCTGATACCTGTTGGACAGAAGGAATAACATCAGGTTGCATAGAAGACTGCAGAACGACCAGAGATGCAGAAGAAAAACCAGGAAAAGATAGTGTCACAGAAGCAGAGGGAAAGAGTATTTCTAGAGGGAGCAGGTGGTCAACTGTATCAAAATGGAATGAGGATTGAAGGAGTCAGAAAAGAAATTTGCGTCTGTTATACACATTTGCAAGTGTATCAGCCCATAAAAGGTACTTAAAGCCATGAGAACTAGGGAGACTACTTGAGAGTTTGTAAATGTGCAGCTGCACAACTTCTAGAAGCATCCATTCTAAGACAGAAGTCAGAGACATTATCTGATTGAAAATGCAGGCTTTCCAAATATTTTATTAAAAATGTTTACCTTCTCAATGAGATGCTTACCTTCATACCTGGGATCCCAGGAGGCCCCTATTATTAAAAAGAAAAGGAAAATTTTATATATATGAGAGGGGAGCAAGAAAAAGAACACACTGCTTTCCAAATTGAATAGACTACTGCAGGGTCAGTCTGAGCACAAGGTATCTTAGGATACTTAGAGATGACATTTATATTAAATACCACAGAATCTTTGCTTTTACCCAGCACAAAACTATATGTACTACCAACTTCTTTTAAAAAAAATTCTTTTCTAGTTTACTACTTCAAAATGTACTACTTTGTTCAACATGAATGCACTGAGCTCACTTTCTACACTTCTGCTTCTTCTGTCAATTCCTGTGTTCATTATAATCCCAAACTTTATAACTTACAGGAGGACCTGGTAAACCAGGAAAACCCGGACTGCCTGGAAATCCACGTTCTCCCTAGAAGGAGTTAAAAATAAAAAGCATGGAAGAATAAAAAAATAAAACATAACTATATCAACAAACAATGACTTATTGAAAAGATTTCTGTAAAAGCCATTTTGAAACATGCCAGATTGCCAAAAATTCATTAGCCTTCACTTTCCAATTACTTCAATGTCAACTATCCCATATCAATTCAACCTTCTAAGATACTTTTATCCCTATTCATCAATCCCAATCAGAAATAAAGAGAAAAATCTTCTACCTTAGTCATTTTCTTCTGACAAATCCATTTTGAGACAATCACCCCACAGATTCCTGGCCATGATCACATTTAATAGTTAATGATCTGCCCCAATTTCCTGCCCATGTATTATATAGATCCTTATTTTAACTGCCCTATTATATTTTTCTTTTACTGTAAACTATTTCAAATTATTTTTGTAAAGAGGAAAAGATGGTAAGAAAGAATGCCGTTAATATCACCAAGAGGACAATAATAGCAATAGTTCTAGCAATTTCAGGTCGTTATGTTTTCTAGGCACCCAATTTTTCTCACTCACTATTGTAAAGTACTAATATGAACACTTGGTTTAGAAAACAAAAACTAAAATTGCTATAAAAGAACCCCAATGCAACCTCCTTTCAAATACTTACATGCCATAGTAATCCTAGAAACATCCTTGTCAGAGGCTTAAAAGAGTAAAATTACTATAGCTGTGTGCCGTTGACTTACTGTCCAATACCCACCACTTTTTGCACGTGGAAAAAGTAGGCCCAGAGAGAAAGGAAGTGGCCTGCACACCAAGTTTAGAAGACAGAAAACAAAACAACCCATATATTCTGGTTCCACCTCTAGGGTTCATTCTATTAGTTACACAGGAAGAAACATAAGAAACCATTTAATCTGAAAGTATACATAATAAATCCATTTTAAAAATTTCTCACTCACATAAATGGGGACCTCAAACACAAATTAATCATGAGATCTGCTAAGGCGCTACTTTAACAAAAAGAAGGAGAAAGATCCCTTTAATCACACAGGATACTATACCACTGCAGATACATTTGTCTTCCACATTAAAACTTTGGCTAGTGGTCTGTTTGTTGCTCAAGGCATGCTGGCAAAAAAAACTCACAAATGACCAGAAGAGACACAAGAATGTAGCCCACTTTAACACGCAATGTGCCATGCAAACTAACTCCACATTGGTCCTATCACCGTAAGGTTGCCCCAGCTGAAATGAAGACCACAAGCCTCAAAATCCAAAATAATAATAATAAGAAGAAATATGTTATTTTTTATTATTACTATTATTATTGGCAAGGGTTACACTGACTTGGAGAAATTTTGGAAGTAAAAATAATTTTACTGCCTTCAAGCATACTCTACAAAAATTATCACAAAATATGGCCTTCATAACGCAAAATAGTTTGTTTAAGTAATTTTAACTATACGCCTTAATATAAAATGTGCCACATGCTGTCAGTTAAAGATTTAGGGTATTTCATGAATAGTTTCACAGAATATTATGCGCAAAATGGAAATGCCAAAAGGATATACAGAAAATAACATATTTCATTACCTATTGGAAAAGTAGAAAAGTGAGGGAATAAGAACTGAGATGATATGTAAACTTTAAAAAAGAGAAAATTTTCCTTTTTTTCCTGCTATCACTTTATGTTAAATCCATACAGTTGACTAAAGGCAATAAAAGTGAGTCAGGAAAAATTGTTTGTTGTATGAAGTTTTACTTTTCTTTTTAAGTTGTTAAATTCATTATTTTCACTGATGGAAAAGTTTCAGGTTTCATACTAATAGTTTATAGTAAAATTAATGTGCTGTATTGCATACAGATTTTTAGGATTTTTCTTAAGGAAGTTATTAAGCAAGGTAAAGAAAAAATTTAAAAACATTAAATATTTGAAAAAGTAAATTCTACCTAGCTGAGAGAAAAAGGCAAAGCTAATGAATGACATTCACAAATGTTACTCTTAACAACTGATAAAGTATTTGAAACACATATATCCTAATTCCTCTTTAACTCTATTCGCACTTTACACTAAAGTCAAAAAGGGATTTAGTAAGTAATCTTCAATCCAATGCAATATCCCAGCTAAGTACACGTGCTTAAAGAATTACTGATGTTTCAATATACTGAAAATGTTAACTCAGACCATAAACTATATATGTCCTAGACATGAAGCTTACTATAGCTCTTCTTCGTCATTCTTCATATTGATTTATTTAAATTTTTAAGTCTATTATTATCAAGCATATTGCCTAAGATTAAGTCAAAGAAATCTCACCTTGGTTCCATTGCATCCAGGGATACCTTGAGGTCCTGGGGCCCCATCATGGCCTGGCATTCCCTTTGAAAAGGGACATAACACATGTATAATATTTCTTGGATTATTTTTTAAGAGATTTTAAAATGGGAAGCCAAATCCTACTTACAGGAAGACCTGGTGTCCCTGGAAATCCAGGAAGTCCAGGAGGACCCTATAGAAAGAAATAGATTCCCTGAACCAAATAACAATCAATAACAATAAAATAATATCCTATCTAAGGTAATTATGAAAATTACAATTAGAATAGCAATGGAAAAATGTGTCTCATTGATTATTACCACTCATTCTTTTAAACACTATAGAAAAAACTACTATCCATGTTTAAAAGTCTCTGTTCTAGAAAACTACAGAAGAAACTATCTGAGGGAGTACTGTCTTCATTGCACTTACCAGGAATAGGCAAATTAGAGGATGAAATGTCTTTTATAAAAGACAAAGGGCTTCTCCTAGGTTTGTGATGAATATGGAATTCAGCAGGGTATGGGTAAGTGACAAATACATCTGCCCCTGAGAACATCAGTATGATCACTCCCAAAATTCTTTCATCAAATGTCCCTGTCAGGATTGGCAAAAATACAAGTTTGACAAAATTCTCTGTAGGTGAAGCTATGGGAAAAAAGTACTCTCATACAACTGCTAATGGGATTTAAACACCATGGGGAGAATTTTGGAAATATCTAGCAAAACTGACACGTGTACTTATTTATCCTTTGAAGCAACTCATTTCTAAGAATCTATCCCAAAGGCACACAAGAAATTATGAAACAAAATATGAAATTCAAGGTTATTGACTGCAGGATTATTTCAGCTAAAGTTTAGAAATGGCGATACAACCATAGTTAAAAGTAAAGATTAGAAACAATAGGGACATGACTAAATAAATTATGGTACATCCTCATAATATAAAACTATGCAGCTGTTAAAAAGAATGAGGAATTCTGTACACTGAAATATGTAGTGATCTCCAGGATATACTATTAAGTAAAAGAAACAAAGTGTAAGTAGTGAATATAATATGCTACCTTTTTAAAACAAAGGTGGTGACATCAAACAGTGAAAAGATAAACAGATAATAATAAACATGATTATTTCTGGAGGAAGAAGGAAACAGAATTGGGAGAAGGCAAGGAGGGATGGGAAGCATCTCTGACTATATCTTCTCTTTCAGAACAATATAAATGCTTTAAATAATGAAAAATTAAAAAGAGGTAAAAAGGCAATCGTTAAAAATTGAAAGCAAACTGGAACCAATGAACCTAATGTACAAGCTGTGGATAATAACCATACAGAGAGGAGAATTACTTTGAATGCTTTTAAAACATGGTATTTTGACTGCTTAGAAATTAGTCATTTCAAAGGGGGAAAAAGAACAGCAAAGAAATAATTAGTGATATTTGAGAATTCTATTTTTACTATTAAAATTGAAATGGTTATTTTTTTATTTGTATATTGCTATTTTGAAGCTATTACAGCTTTATTACAGGTTAAAGGAAACAATAAATTACATTAATGTCATTAGGAATCAAGATTTTCACGTTAGGGAGAGAGGTGGTCGGGACAGAGAATAAGTATATAAAACTCTTTATTTAAATTTCAATTGGAAGTAATAATGTGAACTCGTGATATTTTTTCTCTCTAAAAAATACATATTTCCTAACTCTGTCCACTGAAAATACATCAAAACAGTGACAAATCTAGTAGCAATGAAAACCTCTTACATTCAGACTGTGGTATCTAAATCACTAAAAAGAACCTGGAATCAGAGACACAGTCAATTCTAGATCTGGAGAGGACATATACAAGATAAGCCTGAAGAGTCTTCTTGTGTCAGAAAGCAAGGAAATTATCAACAATCAATAGGGTTTTGTCAATAGGACAGAGCACATGGGTCAACTTGAAGGGGTTCCCATAGAACAAAGATGGCATAATTTGGGCTTAAAAAATAATAATGAGTACAATTGATTGAAACACATAAACCTCGTATCTTAATAATGGTAAATTAAAAGAACTTTCCTTGTTCATCACTAGAAGTTGCTAGATTAGCAACTCATTACCCTATTAGATTTCAGTTGATAAATTAGAATTCAAGCTATTCAAAGAAGTATTGATAGGCTCTTAAAGATCACCATTTTGCAACTCTAAGCTCTAAATGAAAAAAAAAAATCGATCTAGGTAATGATCATCAATGGATGCTAAACTATTAGGTGAGAGTTGATGGCGAAATTTTTGATGGCAGAATCAGCCTCATTTATCTGAAAGCATTAATCAAACCTAGCATCAAAAAAATAGGACAGACATTGGTGCTGTAAGATGTAATTCAGTAATAGGTACACAGCACTACCTGTATTCTTTTTCTATTTTCTTAAAATTTTTGCAGTATAATTTACATACAGTAAAAGGCATACATGTTAAACGTAATTTTTTCTTTATCCCCAGGAACCTCTCTAGTGCCTCTTCCAAGGCAGCCTAAAATTTGCAGGGAATATGGAGGACAGAGGAACAATTTAAATGACATCATGAGGAAACAATCAGCCAGATCCAGAATGTGGAACACAGTACAGCACAAATGACCCAGTTTTGCCAATGTCATAATAAAAGAGGCTTAAGAAACATAGCAACCAAATGTAATATGTGAAGGTTGCTTGGATCCTGGTTTAAACAAACCAATTGTAAAGAGATCTTTGAGACAATTGAGGAAATCTGAATAAGGACCGAGTTTTAAAGTATACTGAAACGTTATTGCTAAGTTTCTGAGGTTTAATAATGCTATAATGGTTATCAGTTTGAGAGACATATTGAAGTAGTGATTGGTGGAATGAATGATGTGAGGGATTTACTTTAAAATATTCCCCCAAATAGTGATGAGGTATAGATGAAATAAATTTGTCAAAATGTTGCTAATTTTTGAAGCTAAGTAATGGGGACATGGGAGGAGATCATCGTTTGATATTCTCTGTACATTTGTGTATGCGTAAAATTTTCCATAATAATAAGTCTTTTAAAATTTGCATGCCAAGGGTTGCCTGTGAGCTGAGACATAAGGCTGCAAGAATGATCAGCCCACTGATCTCTAAGCACTCTCAGACACTTGAAAATGGAATTGATACACCAGATAGTTTTTTATCGTCTCAACAGTGCCCGGGACATAGTTAATGGTAACTATAACTATTATGAGATATGTTATGATTATTATGAAGAGCTTTAATAGTATATTGATATTCATTCATTACAGAAATATGTCTGCTAGAATAAACTAAGGGTTTTGAGCTTCTTCCCTGCTTTTCCAGTAACCTACCCATGCCAGTCATAAGTAGTATATAAGGCAAGCTACATGTTAAGAAGTATATAGCAAACAGAATGCTTTGAATATTTCTATAAAATGTGTGCATCTACTAAATTTCTGAAAATCAGATGATCAGAATGTTTAACTGTCTTTTTCACACACAGAAATATGCTGTGTCACCATCCATGTATATTTTATACTTCAATTCAGGGACCTCATCAATCTATGAACACAGAATTTCAAAGCTAAAAGAGACCCTGGAGATTGTGTTTTTTGACTCTCTGATTTAACAAATGAAGAAACTGAGGCTCAGAAAATTTAAATATGATTTTCCAAAAGCCAGTGCTATTTTTAAACTATAGTTTCTTCCCAATTCTAAAACACACTAAAAAGTGTATGTCAACCTAAAAGCTTTTCAGAAAAATTACACTAAATGTGCACCCCAATTTTGAGACATCCTGATTTCCAGAACATTAAAACTTGAAAAATCATACATTCTAGAACTGAGGAAATGTAGTATTCCAAAAATAGTTATTCTTTAACATAGCACTTTAAACTAGTGCTTCCCAAACTTACTCTCTTCAAGATACACAAAGAAAATTATCATCATTGTACATGGTACACTGGGAGAGTACACAGCCTGAGGTGACAGTCCTCTGAACTGGACTGAGATGATCACAATGGTTGGGAAGTTCTGCTTTAAAACACTTGTATGATGTATGTTTTAAAGAAATTGAAAAATTATTGGAATTAAGCACTTTCACATTTCTTAACACAACTACTTTAAAATCTTACATTACTTTAAACAGACATCTGGATATATAAAGGTAACTATCAAAATACTAAAGAAAGGCTAACTGTAGACATATACAGGTTCAAATTTAACTTTTGAAAGATGCCATTTTTCTTTTTACATTTCACTATGAGTCTTTTCCAGATGTCTCTTACCACTTAATTTGCTTCTTGTCTGTTTTGACCCACAAAGCACTTGATACAGCCAGTATCACTTACTCTGATCCCTTTTGGTCCTGGTGGCCCTGGAATACCATCATCACCCTGAAAAATACAACATACTTAGTTTTTTTTTTCTTCAAAAATAGCCCTCAAGTAACTAATTTCAGATTCTAAAATAAAAGACAAATTTTTGTGAATCTTTGTGAAAGTTACTGAGGAACTTACGTACCCAAGGAATTAGCATTTAATATTGAGACTGAAAGCACTGAAGTAAATTATATGGTAAAAAAAAAATTAGAAAGGTCTTTATTTACTGAGGATAAAACTGTTGACATAGAGAAGAAATGTTATACTTGTAACGTTAATCATGAATCATGCAAGAAAAGAAAGATGAAGTAGTGGGAGAGATGTTCCCCAAATCACTTATGCATAAACAAAGTAAGAGCTGAATGTCTGGGCAGTTTCCATATTGTGTCAGTCTGCTTGCCATGCTGCTAATAAATAGCATCATCTCTGAGCCCCAACATGAGCTGTTCCTGAGTTTGCTGTTTTAAACGTTCGCTACGTTTTTTAAGGGACTTTCTACTGGCACAGTTTAAGAAGGAATAAGAAAGAACCACAGACTTTCCTTTCTAGCTTCTGCTGTAGACTCCATGCAAAAGGGGTTGCTCACATGTGTGTTAATCTCTTCACCCATTTCTAGTTACAATCACATTGCTGAGAATTTAAAGTCTTGCCTTACTAAGTTTTATAAAATACTTCCTTTTAAAAATGGAATAAAGGAAACCTAATTCTGCTCCAAAAGGCAGGAATTTCAGAGGAACATATAGCTGGTAGGCCACCATCTGACACTTTCAATAGTTTTTATTAAAATAGGATATCTTGCTTTCTACCAGTGGCTTCCAAACTACTCAACTCACAACCCTAGAGGTTCCACTGGAGGTTCTTTTATGCCTATGTCACAGCCTTTCTTCAATCAGTGAAGTTCTGTTTTTATCTGTTTTATGTGGAACTTTCACGAAAAGTTTCATTTGGAGAAAAGGTTACCTGCTGTATTAGTTTCCAATGCTGCTTTTGAAATTACCACAAACTTACTGGCTTAAAACAATACAATCTTAAAGTTCTGGAAGTCAGCCGTATGGACAGAGGTCTCGCTGGCAGAGCTGTGTTACTTTCTGGAGGTTCTAAGGGGAGAATTAATTTCCTTTCTTTCTCCAGCTTCTAGAGCCACCAACATTCCTCTGTTCATGGTCCCCTTCAATCTTCACAGTCAGTGATGGCCGAACGAGTCTTTCAAACATTGCATCACTCTGACATTGACTCTTCTGCCTCCCTCTTTCACATTTAAAGGACCCATGTGATTATATTGGGCCCACCAAGATAATCCAGAATAATCTCCCTAGTTTAAGACTAGCTGATTAGTAACTCTAATTCCACCTGCAATCTTAATTTTCCTTGTCTATGTAACTGAACATACTCACAGATTCTAGGGATTAGGTTATGGACATTTTTAGGGGGTTGGCATTATTCTGCCTATCACCCCTTGCTTTAAAACAAGTTTACTAATCTATTTTTTCCACAACAGATGCATCTCTAAGGAGATTAAAGTTAATCTAATTCTATTTTTTTAACATTTTTTATTGATTTATAATCATTTTACAATGTTGTGTCAAATTCCAGCGTAGAGCACGATTTTTCAGTTATACATGAACATACATAGATTCATTGTCACATTTTTTTCTGTGAGCTACCATAAGATCTTGTGTATATTCCCCTGTGCTATACAATATAATCTTGTTTATCTATTCTACAATTTTTAAATCCCATCTATCCCTTCCCACCCTCCACCCCCTTGGCAACCACAAGTTTGTATTCTATGTCTATGATTCTGTTTCTGTTTTGTATTTATGCTTTATTTGTTTGCTTTTTTTTTCTCATTAGATTCCACATATGAGTGATCTCATATGGTATTTTTCTTTTTCTTTCTGGCTTACTTCACTTAGAATGACATTCTCCAGGAGCATCCATGTTGCTGCAAATGGCATTATGTTGTCGGTTTTTATGGCTGAGTAGTATTCCATTGTATAAATATACCACTTCTTCTTTATCCAGTCATCTATTGATGGACATTTAGGCTGTCTCCATGTCTTGGCTATTGTAAATAGTGCTGCTATGAACATTGGGGTGCAGGTGTCATCCTGAAGTAGGGCTCCTTCTGGATACAAGCCCAGGAGTGGGATTCCTGGGTCATATGGTAAGTCTATTCCTAGTCTTTTGAGGAATCTCCATACTGTTTTCCACAGTGGCTGCACCAAAGTGCATTCTCACCAGCAGTGAAGGAGGGTTCCCTTTTCTCCCCAGCCTCTCCAGCATTTGTCATTTGTGGATTTCTGAATGATGTCCATTCTGACTGGTGTGAGGTGATACCTCATTGTAGTTTTGATTTGCATTTCTCTGATTAGTGATATTGAGCATTTTTTCATGTGCCTATTGATCATTTGTATGTCTTCTTTGGAGAATTAATTGTACACAAAAATAAACTCAAAATGGATCAAAGACTTAAACATAAGACAAGATACAATAAACCTAGAGGAAAATAGAGGCAAAACATTATCTGACATACATCTCAAAAATGTTCTCCTAGAACAGTCTACTCAAGCAATAGAAATAAAAGCAAGAATAAACAAATGGGACCTAATGAAACTTACAAGCTTTTGCACAGCAAAGGAAACCATAAGTAAAACAAAAAGACAACCTATGGAATGGGAAAAAATTTTTGCAAATGAAACTGACAAAGGCTTGATCTCCAGAATATATAAGCAGCTCATATGGCTTAATAAGAAAAAAATTAACAACCCAATCCAAAAATGGGCAGAAAATCTAATTCTATTTTAAAACAACTTAGAAGATCATTTGCTCAATCAATCTTTTTGTGTCTTCCCACTAAAGGCAGAAATAAGACAAAAATCCCTTAATATTGTACCGGTTGTACTAACCAACCAACATGGCTAAATAAGAGAGAGAAATCAGAGGTATAAAAATTGGAAAGAATAAGGCAAAACTACCACTATTTGCAAATAATATGATTGTATGTATGGAAAACCCAAGATAATTAAATGAAAAACTACTATAATCAATAACATAATTCAGTAAGGTTAACTGCATATAAAATTAATATGGAAAAATCAATACCTTTCTTATATACCAACAACTACCAGTTAGAAAATGTAATGGAAGAAAACATGCAATTTAAAGTAGCAAAAAAAAGATAAACCATCTAGCAATGAACTTAACAAGAAATAAAGATTCAAAAGAAGAGAAGTTTAAAACACTTCTCAAGTTCAAAAAAGAAGACGTGAACAAATGGAAAGGCATTTCATATTTTAGATAATAGAAATCAATATAAAAAAGTCAATTCTCAACAATTTAGTTATAAATTTGATACAATAAAAATAGAAATAACATGAGCTTATTTTTTAAACTGGACATAGTGCCTCTAATGTTTATATGGAAAAATAAACAAGAACATTGGGTGGCAGTACATCAAGGAAGTTTTGTTAGATTCAAGAGCAGAAGGGACTGGTGCTAAATTTCTTGAGTAGAACTTTACATTGAGGAAAAAGCAAGACTCCTAATGACTGCATAGAATTTAAACAGATGGGAAATACAACAGAATTTCCCATGTCTAATGAGGTGCAAAAACAGCAGAATGTTCCTTGTGTACCCAAGAGTGGCACAGAGATAGCACAGACATCTGAAAGTGTCAGGTGGACAGAATTGAGCACTAACTCAGCAGCAATCTATACAGACTATTGGCATGGGACATCTCAGTGAATTCCAGCTTGGATTAGACCATCCCATCCCTCAACACCTTGGAACTACTTATGTTCTTCTTACCTTAGGCACAGCCTTGTGAAAATGAGGTGAATTTTAAGATTGGGCAAAGTTTCTGTTTTTTTTTTAATGGCTTTTTTGGCTCATCTTCCTTTACTGTCTGTATTAGGTATACTGGTGGACTGATACATGAAAGGGCCAGTTCTATTCATTTTTCTGGAAGGGAAAAGTGGTTTGAAAACCCTTTTTTCTTAATTTTATTTCATGGAAAAGTGGTACATCATGCCATTAGAGCATTAAGGAAATCAAATGGATACTCATCAAGTAGTCCTCTGAGAAAAGGGGGAAAACTAATTTATCACTTCCTATCCCATTCCATACCTCAGCATGCATATAAGATGTTATTCTTGCTCATGATGTAGGAGAGACTGCCCACAAAGTAGTCGATGGGGAAAAGTATTCCCAACTGATAGGTGGACAGCACCTTTGGATCTATGAGCCTGGGTACAGGAGAGGGAGAGTATACAGATCTATCCTCGCCTCTTTCTCTCCCACAGAACAGCGTGTGTGACTTCTGCCTACTAAATTCACTGATACATCTGTCCCAGATAACTGCCACGACTCTGAACTTGACAAACTGGTAGATATGTCACCTACCACCCAACCCCGCAGATAAACATCTGACTGCTATGTCACTGAATACAACAAATGGTCACCTCTGTAAACATGGAACTTTTGAGTACATCAGATTCAGTACTTCCAACCTTATTACACTGGACTGGATATGTTGCCACAGTTACTCTGACACAACAGAAACAAAACACCTCCTCAGATGTCAAACTGTTCCTGTCTGAGATGGGATTAATTGACACATCTGGGAAAAGGGATATGGGATCTGCCATGAAGCTATTTTGACCTTGATAGTGGTGGCCTTCTCCCCGACACCTGCCCCTAAACTTATACAAATTTTCCAATTCCACTCTGCCCATTAGGAGGGACTTCTGGCTGGTTGACTCCCATGATAATCAATGACGATTACATTCTCAGTATTGTGTATTGGAGTATTTCTTTTATAAAAGCCAGGCCCTTCAACATTCCTACCAATGTAACATGTACATATGAGTAATTGATAAGAGATTTCCAAATATTCAAAACAGCTCCTCTCACTGAGCATGTCACACTAAATAAAGTAAGAGTGGAACTTCAAAACCCAGTAGACCATGGTTCCTCAGGAGAACTGTCATGTAGTATTACTGACTCTCTGTTCGTGTGTATGTTCCTGGCAACTTTTCCCCTGTCAGGGTCATTCAGTTATGAAAGGTTGTGTGCAACCTGTCCTTGACCTCTACTGAAGTCACTAATAATACCACTTTAGCTTTGGAAGCACAACAGACTAGCCTAAATTCCTTGACCTGAGTAGTGTTGAATAGTAGCATAGTCCTCAACTTCCTGCTGGCCAACCAAGAAGGGGTCCTGCTATTGCCAGAATCTCAAGTTTTACCTACATCACTAAAACTGGCAAGGTAGAACAGTCCATCACAAGACTTAAGAAAAGTCTCCTGGCTCTCTAAATTAGATCAGATGGGCTATGGGCCTTCTATTCCTGGCTTGGTAATGGTGGGGTATATGGTTACACTCATTCCTCCAGGCAAGCTTGGTTGTCCTGCTTGGAATAATTTTGATTATGACCATGATCCACAGTGGCCTCAGACTAATTACCTATTTTTTGACATAACTCTTCAAAGTCCAACCCATTCAGGTCCATGTTGGGGTAACTTATGTTTCTCATTTGAGTCCTAAAAAATCAAGAGATGGAATTGAGGAGTCTGGCTCCTGGCTAAAGACCTATGTGTGATTTTTCAGGCTCAACCACAGGCAATTACAAAGGCTTCATGGTAAGCCTCATAGAGGAAAGTCTCATGTGCCCATCCCACAACAGAATTAGTGTACAGCCGATGCATGGCAGTCTCTGAAGGGAGCTATAGTCAAGGAATCAATCCCCTTGGCTGGCCACGCTTCTATGCATATCTGCACTGAAAGGCCTCTTTATCTGGAGTTTTGGTGAAGACCTCTTTATTGGGAGAGGGGGGATTCTTGAGGACATTTTTTTCTGTACTCTGACTCGGTAGTTTTCTCCTTCTACCCTTCCTCCTCTCTCCCTTCTCCCATCCTGCCCTCGGGTATGCTACAAAACAGAAGCTTTTTGCTCCAAGCTCCCTCAGCAGTAAAACAATTCCCTGTGGCTGTGCTGATCCATTTGACCCTCACTGGCACTGTTCCATGAAGAGTAATGGAAGAGTGGGGAAGTCCACGCTTTCTCTGGTTCAACATTTTGCTTATATAACTGTCATAGTAAGTGGCTAAAGGTTTGACTGTTACTTTTCATTCTGGCTTGTTGTCTTAACAAGTACTCTGACACCTGGCAGTTCAGCTCTCTCCAGCTCAGCTGAGCTCCTGACAGGACATAATTTGTCGCAAGGATCCCAATAACCACACACAATTAACAGCATCTTCCAAAAGTATTTGAATACAGCAGTAATATTCAGCTCTTTTAAGAAACTAACAATAAAGTATAGATACTCAGCCATTCTATTGCTTTATTTACATATTAGTTTCTGGGTATAATTCAGTAACTTTTTAATTAACTTGACACCTGTCCCACAATTAGATGATTTAATTCCTTTGGTATTACTGGTTGGCAACTTGGCACGTACCTTTTGTCCCCGAGGCCCTGGGGGCCCTTCTGGACCTGGAAATCCAGGCAAACCTGGATGGCCTTCCAAACCTGGAAATCCTCTCTCCCCCTGAAATTGAACAAGAATGCAAAGTAAGGTCATTTGTGAATTTTCAAGTACAAGCATGGTTGAGATTCAAAAGCATCAAATGGCTATCTAGAGAAAACTAATTTAATTTAATGATGCTAAATTCAGAGTATCCACTAACATGGAGAAAACTTTAAGACATGAGTGGAAAAACACAAACCACTCTGAATTTATATCATATTTGGTAATGTAATCTCTTGCTTTCTTGTAAAAGTAGAAAGCATATCAGAGATGAAGTGAAGTTTAAACATACTGACATCAAGAATCTAACAGTAAAGATGGCAACAAATCCAGGAGACCAGGTCTGCAGGGGTTACGTGAAATAAGTATGGTGCAGGGATGAAGAAGGGTAAAAGGAAAATATCAGAGATTTTAGGTTTGTAGCGGAGAGTTGCAGGATTATTCAGACTGGAAATTCATTAGCTGATTAGAGATACGTTAGCTAGAAAAATATCATACATATAACTCTATAATATCAAATATTTTATATATTTTTCTGATTGTAAAATTAATATAAAAAAAGAAATACATGTTTATGGTAGAAAAAAGAAAAAGAAAAAACCATCAGTAATTCCTCTACGCAGAATTACTATTTGAATTGTGATTCAAGTTCCAGTTCTGATCACTGCATTTATAAACACCAGCACAGGATACCTACTAGTGAGGGCCCACCACATCTTATCAGCATCTCTCAGGAAAGGTTGCCTGATGTGCATATCTGTACAGTTAGATAGGTAGGAGTTACAGAGCCACTGTGTGTACTAATAAACCATTAGATAGACACATTAGGGCTAGTTAACTTGCATACAGTCAATCATCTCAAGAGTGTGAACCCTGACATCTCTAGGGGGTCCAATCACAGAAAACAAATTCACCACTATTAAGTTTAATAACCCCAAAGGCTCATAACTCCATGGCATATGCTTTCATCTGCAAGGCTGCAAGCAGTTCCTCTACTTTCCCAAGGCTTAGAGGCTGAGTCTCTGGACCTTGTTCTGGGAATCCTCTCACCAAATCCTAGTGGAGCACCTATAGTGAGCATCCATTTCGACAAGGCAACTGATTACTGGGCCATTAGAGGCACATACCCCTGGAGGTTAAGGTAGAGACAACTTTTATTCATAACCCCAGCATGAGTTGGGGAGGGTGTTAAGTACTAAATTTAGTCTAGGTAGCTTAGGTAATTTTGTATTGAATAATTCCTTGTTATGTTGAATCATTCTGTAATAACTATAAGTACTTTGGAAAGGCTACTTCTGGTCAGTTTCCACTTACTACTTCAAAGCCAATGAAACAAATATTAGCCAATTAATGGTAGGTCTAAACATTCCTGTGGCTTTGACAATAATTATTATTGACACATCACTGCATTTTCTATTTTCTATAAATACATCTCTGTTGTTTTAACCACTCATAGAATTATGATAGTTTTGTATCCATCAACCTCAACCCAATTATTATGAAGGAAATAGAACAAGAGAAGAGAAATAAAAGATTCAAAAATTTTAGAGTTGGATTGCCTCAAATCATTACATAGACCATTCCTGGCAGAGCTGGTAATAGAAATCTGATCACAAGTGCCAGTCAGAAAGGAAGCTACAAGGAAAAAAAAACAATCTAGTTCGAGTAGATTTCCATAAGTGGAAAACGCAGCTGCATTTTGGGATCTCCACTGGTATTTAGAGCGTATCTCTGCCAAAACTTGAGGATACTGCTTGAAGAGGGCTTCATTTTCTCAGAAGCAAAACTGTTATCTGGGCTATAGATTAGAGAGGAATAAACTAGAAACTGAAAGCTGAGAATGCTAGAAAGCTTAATTGTGCTGAAATTAATAAAAACCATATACCTATAAATTATATATCCTGAAATCTCATCACACTGTAATTAAATAATGTTCTAGTCCTATCTAGCTGACTGATCGATATTATAGCAGGGAAGATAGAAGGGCAGCTACTGGACAGTAGCAAAAAGAATTGCAAGAGCAATCCCTAGCCTTTGAAAGGTAGGAAGTTTCCTGCAGTAGAAATTATAGAAGGCTTCCATAAGGAGAGGGTGATGGAGGGTCCTCTACCTAATTCCTAACATTTTTGGTAGGGAAGGCTGACATTTGTTGTGTGCCTACCTTTTGCTACTGGTTGTCAGGCAATTATTTAGTCCTTACAACTACCTAGATTTTACTATAATTTGCTAACATTCACAAACATAGAAAATGGTGTAGAGCATCTATTTCTGAAGGTCAAACTTAAAAAAAAACTGGTTTATACTGCCTGCCCATATTTGGATAAAATATTATTCTTATTTTCCTTTGTGGAATAATCTTCTCTCTCTGCCTGTCCCTTAAATATTGGTATTACTCTGGATTCCCCTTTTTGACGCTTTCTCTTTCCCAGAGAAATCTCAAGTATCAACACGTTTTTCCTAAAAGCTGGGCTCACACGGCCAACTGTCTTAAACACCTCCACTTGAATAACACACAGGCACCTAACACTCAACAATAACAATAGCAAACATGTACTGAGTGTTTTCTGTGTGCCAGAGTTTATTGTAAACTCCTTCCATGTTTTATCTTATTTAATTCTCCAAATGACAATATGAGGTAAATACTATTATTTCCATTTTACAGATGAAGAATTAGGGCAAAGAGAAGTTATATAATTTTCCCAAAACCAAACTTAATATAAACAACGTTGAATTCATTATCTTTCTACCATCTTTCATATTTCATAAACTAATACAACCTAGCCAGAAATGTATAATAATTTTGAGTTCACTCTCTCCATTACCTGTTCATCTAATCAACTAAGCTATCTTCATCATTTTATTCTTAGTGCCCAGCAGAAAAAAATACTCAGTAAATAGTCATTCAATGAATGAACTTCCTTGATGGATTATATAAAATTTATGGCACATGCTTTTCCCAAAAATTCAGAAAAAATAAGAGTTAGGATTGGGAGAAATTATACAAAGGACGACTTTTTTGTGATAAAGTTAGCTTATATACTACAAACTAGTATTAAAAAGGAGCATAGCAGACTGATTTACCTAGAAGTACAGCCTAGTTTATGAGTAAGAGGTACACATAAAAATGTTACAATTTTACATGAAGGGTACTTTATAGCCACAATAAAAAAATGTTAGACGATCATGGGAATGAAAAAGTATTTTAGGAATAGTTTCTCAAGGAAGATGCAACATTTACAGGAAAAATACTGACTTTCTGAGGATAGGAAAAATAAAAATTAGGGCAAACTTATAACTTTAAAATTATTTTGAATTATAATATTGTAAAAATGATATAAACATATGAGCAAGGTAATATCCTTAATGGACAAGTGGAAACAATGATTTATTAGGTAATGCAATTATAATGATTTTATAATTATATAAATTATGGGCAATTTTGTCTTCTTTTTGTGTAATTTCTATTTTGTTTTTTTAATTACATAGCACAAAGAAATACTTGAAGTAATATAATTAGAACAAGAATATAGATCTTTGGCAACTGTCAAGATGGAGATATCTAGCAGGGAGAGTATAGCTTAGCAGTAGAGTGCATGCGGAGCATGCATGAGGGTCCTGGGTTCAATCCCTAGGACCTCTTTTGAAAAATATAAATAAATAAATAAACCCAATTACCTCCCCCTGCAAAAGAAAAGGTGGGGGGAGATCATCTAGGTCAGATCTCAAACTTTAGCTTGCATCAGAACCACTTAGCTTGTTAAAACAAGATTACCTGATCTTACCCCCAGAGTTAGATTCACTAAGTCTGCTATGAAGCTTAACTATATTTCTAACAAGCTTGCAGTCACAGTAAATCCTAATGTAACTGGTAGAGGGGCACACTTTGTTTAGGTAATATATGACTGTGACATGAATCTCAGGTTGTCAACTGATTAATTTCTTGTTCTCATCAAGAGTCTGATGAATTTTGTTTAGCAGTATGCAACTTGGACACATTCCTTTGGCAGAATGTACATGCTTCATTGTATCTGTGATAAACTTACTTTTAAAAAGCAGTTTTATTGAGGTGAAATTAATATACAATAAACTGCACTTAAAGTATAGAATTTGAAATTTTTTGTCACATATGTGACAATCAAAATAATGAACATATACATCACTCACAAAAATGACATTTTTTCAACAAATGGTGCTAAAAGAACTGGACATTCTATGCCAAAAAAAAATGATTCTAGACACAGATCTTACACCTTCACAAAAATTAACTCAAAATGGATCAGAGACCTAAATGTAAAACACAAAACCACAAAACTCCTAGAAAACAACATGGGAAGAAATCTAGATGACCCTGGGTCTAGTGATGACTTTTTAGATACCACAACAAAGCCACAATCCATGAAAGAAATAATTGATAAGCTGGACTTCATGAAAATTAAAAATTTCTGCTCTGCAAAAGACAATGTAAAGAGAATGAGAAGACAGGCAACAGAGTGGGAGAAAATACTTGCAAAAGACACATCTGATAAAGTACTATTATCCAAAGTATACAAAGAACTCTTAAAACTCAACTATAAGAAACAAACAACCTGATTTTAAAATGGGCCAAAGACTAACAGACACCTTACTGAAAAAGATATACAGATGGCAAATAAGCGTATGAAAAGATGCTCCACGTCATTGTCATCAGGGAAATGCAAACTAAAAGAACAATGAAATATCACTACATACCCATTAGACTGGCCCAAATCCAGGACATTAACAACACCAAATGCTGGAAAGGATGTGGAGCAACAGAATTCTCATTCATTGCTGGTGGGAAGGCAAAATAGTACAGCCACTTTGGAAGATAGTTTGGCAGTTTCTTACAAAACTAAACATACTCTTAACATACGATCTAGCTGTCACATTCCTTGGTATTTTCTCAGAGGAGTTGAAAATTTATGTCCACACAAAAACATGCACACAGATGTTTACAGCAGCTTTATTCATAATTGCCAAACTTGGAAGCACCCAAGATGTCTTTCATTAGGTGAATGGATAAAGTGTGATGCATCCAGACAACAGAATATTACTCAGCCTAAAAAGAAACAAGCTATCAAGCCATGAAAAGACATGGAGGAGTTTTAAATGCATATTACTGAAAAGGCTGCATGCCTTGTGATTCTAATTATATGATGTTCTAGAAAAGACAAAATTATGGGAACTAAAAAGATCAGGGGCTGCCAGCGGGTACGGGGGGGAGATGAATAGGTGGAGCACAGAGTATTTTTAGGGCAGTGAAAATACTCTGTATGATAAAATATGATGGGTGCATGTTATTATACATTTGTCCAAACCCACAGAAGGTATAACATGAAGAATGAACTCAAAGGTAAACTATAAAGAGTGGTAATGATGTGTTCATGTAGGTATATCCATTGTAACAAATGTACTACTCTGGTGGGGGATGTTGATAGTAGGGGAGGCTATATGCATGTCTTGGGGCAGAGCATTTAATCTGTATCTCTCAATTTTTCTGTGAACCTAAAACTACTCTAAAAAAATAAAATCTTTAACTAAAAAATAGCAATATTAGGGTAAACATTATAAATGTTTAAAAAATTTTTATTTGTCCCTCTTTATAACATTTTCCTCATGCCTCTGCCCATTCCCCCATGTAATTACTTATTTGCTTTCTATCACCCTAGATTAATTTGCATTTTCTAGAATTTTATATAAACGGAATTACACAGCATGTACTCTTTCGTCTAACTTTTCACTCAGCATAATTATTTTGAGATTTAGACATGTGGTGTGTCAACAGTTCATTCCTTTTTATTGCTGAATATTATTTCATTGTATAAATATACATTTGACCTTTGAACATCGTGGGGCTTAGGAGTGTTAACCCCTATGCAGGTAAAAAAATATGAGTATAACTTTACACTTGGCAACCACAGATAGCACAGTACTCTAGTATGTATTTATTGGAAGATATATGCATATAAGTAGACTCACACAGTTTATATCTGTTGTGTTGAAGGGTCAACTGTGCTACAATTTGTTGATTCATCCACCTGTTAAAAGGCAATTGAGTTGTTTCCTTTTCTGGCTATTACAAATAAAGCTACCATGAACTCAGGTACAAGTTTTATATAGATACATGCTTTCATTTCTCATGGGTATATACTTAGTAATGGACAGGGTCATAGGACAGGTTTATCTTTTTAAGAAAATGCTAAAATGTTTTCAAAGTGTTTGCATCATTCTAGGGTCACACCAGCAATCTATGATAGTTCCAGTTGCTCCACATCCTTGCCTACATTTGGTATGGCTATGTTTTAGTATTTATATATTCTAATAGGTTTACAGTGGTATCTCACTATGTTTTTTGTGCATTTCCCTAAATAATGTTGACTAACTTTTCATGTGTCTATTTTCCTTCTACATATCTTCTTTTGGGAATTGTCTTAAAATCTTTTGCCAATTTTTTTCTAACTTTATTTTATTTGGGGATGTTTGTTTTATTATTTAGTTTTGAAGCTTCTTTATATATTCTGGTTTCAAGATTCTTATCAGATGTGATTTATACATATTTTTCCCTAGACTGTGGGTTATCATTTCATTCTCTTAACAATTTCTTCAAAAAAGAGTAAGTTCTTAATTTTGATGAAACATAATTTTTATCAGCCTTTTCTTTTATGGATCATGTTTTTGGTATCATATTTAAGAAATATCTACCTAAGCCAAAGTCACAAGGATTTTATCCTATGTCCTCTTCTAAAAGATTTATAGATTTAGGTTTTATATTTAGGTCTATGATTCATTTTGAATTAATTTTGTATACAGTGCAAGTAATGAGCCAAAGTCCATTTTTGTGCATATGCAGATCCAATTCTTTCAGTACTATTTGTTGAAAAGACTACCTTTTCTCCATTGCATTGCCTTTATACTTCTGTCAAAAAAAATCAGTTCATCATACACTATGGGTCTAGTTATGGACTCTATTCTGTTCCATTCACCTATATGTCTGTTCTTTAGCTATTAGCACACTATCATGTTTACTGTAGTTCTATACGAAGTCTTCGAATTATGTAATATAAATACTCCAACTCTGGGGTTTTTTTTAAAGTTGTATTAGCATTTCCAACTAAATTTTAGAATCAGCTTTTTAATTTCTTTAAGAAAAGCAAGAGTGTTCATTGAACCTATAGATGAAATGAGAGAATTGGCATCTTAGCAATACTGAGTCTTCTAATCCTTGAACATGATATGTCTTCATTAATTCAAGTTTTCTTCTCTCCGTAATATTTTTGTAGTTTTCAGTGCACTGGACTTGCAGTTTTGTCTAATTTAATCCTATGTATTTCAAATTTTTGATGCTCTTGCAAAAGGCATTTTTCATAATTTCAATTTCCTAATTTTCAGTATTAGCATATAGAAATATAGCTGTTTTTTGTTTATTGATCTTATCTTATTGGTTTTGTTTATCTGTGATCTTTCTAAACTCAGAAGTTTTTGGACCATTTTACTATTGTTCATCTGCAAGAAAAGAGAGAGTTTTGCTTCCTCCTTTCCAGTCTGGATGATTTTCCTTTTCGTTTTCTTGTCTTACTGCACTGGCAGTTGAATAGAAATGGTAAGAGCAGACATGTTCCTGATCTTAGAAGAAAGGAATGTAAATCTTCTGCCACTGAATATAATATTAGCTAGAGGGGTTTGGTAGGTGCCTCTTAAGATCAAGGAAATCCATTCTATTCCTAGTTTGTTAAGAGTTTTTATCAGAAATGGATGATGAATTTCAGTAAATACTTTCTCTGCATCCATTGAGATAATTATATGGTGGGCTTATTTATGTTTAAACCTTTTTAACCTTTTAATATGGTAAATTACAATTTTTGATTTTCAAATGTTAAACCAACCATGTATTCCTGGCATAAACCCTTCTTGCTAAGAAAACATTATCCACTTTATATGCCATGGGATCTGACTTGCCAAAATTTTGTTCCTCAATTCTGCATCTATGTTAATGAACTATAGTTTTCTGATTTTGTAATTTTGTCTTTGTCTGATTTGGGTATTAGGGCATATCTGTTTCATAAAATTAGTTGGTCATCAGTCCTTACCCCTCTATTTTCTGAGTTTATGAAAGATTAATATGGTCTCTTACATTAATGTTTCATATAACTCACCAGTGAAAACTTCCAGGCTGGAATTTTTACATGTGCGTGGGAAGGGTTTGGTAATTCAACTTCCTTAGCAGATAATAGGGCTACTCATAATTTTTGTTTCATTTAGTTAGTTTTAGGTAATGTGTGTTTCTCAAGTTATTTGTCCAACTTTCAGTCTTCTCCTTTCAGCTGTTGAAAGCCCATCTGGTAAACTGCTCTCTCTTACATCTTGCTTTTCAAATCTAGGTTTACATCTCTTTTTTTTTTTTTTTTACAGTTTCCATTGCTCTGTTGTGATTCTCTATCTGTTCCATTATAAGCAGAGCTCCCTTTAAATCAACAAATATATTTATCCTATATACTTTAAATCTCTGTCTAAAAATTCTAACTTCTGTGTTATTGCAAACTTAGTTTTCATTGATTGGTCTTCTTGACTATGGGTCACTTTTACTTGTTACTTCTCATGTCTAGGAAGTTTTAATTGCATACTGTACTCTAGTTAATATGCAGACATTCCAGATTTTTTTTTTAAATCCTTTGAAAAGTACTGAACTTTTGTTTTAGGAAATAGTTAACTCGGCTGAACTAACACTTAAAACTGTATTTTCCTTTCAGTGGACAGCAGTTAAATCTATGTTCAGTTATTGCAGACTTTCAGCTGTTCCTTTTTGCTGGGTTGTACAAATCCTCCCTTATACTTATAAAGTTCAGGATTCAATCAAGGATTTGGGTGGCATTTAAAAGCAGATTTTTAGGCTTTCCCTTCCATGGTTCCCTCCATTCCAGCATATCCCTCATCACTTTCCAGCTATTCTGGCATCCTCAATTCTGTTCTCTGACTTTTCAAGTCACTAAAACTGTGGTTTTTCTGTCTGGGTTTTAGCCATCCTTTGCCACGCAGACTGAAGGGCATCCCAGGAAAAAAAGCCACATAAATGCAAACTTGCCCAATGTACTTCCTTTTTTTAAAAGGTAGAATCCTTTCTACTTTTTTTCCTGCTTTGGTCACTCTCCTGTGTTATTAAATAAATAGCTGTTATATTTTGTCCAGTGTTTACTTCTTATCTCAAGAAGAGTTAATCTAACAAAAGTCATTCCACTAACATTAGAAATTAATCCCTCTTGGTCTTTTTACCACTACAGAGAGTGCCTTTACTATAAAACTATTCTCCTCAAACTAATGTTATTCAAACAGGGGTTCTGTATAACACTACTCAATTACTATTAATAGGTGTTCTGTTAGAAGGAAAGTGAGTTAAATGGTTAACAAGAGCTTGGAAATATAGCACTGCAAAATAGGTTTCTTTAAATCCAGGATTTTAAACATCTTTAATATGCTAGTGTACCTTCTATACACCTAAATGGAATACGCTATTGAGATATTGTCCCAAACTTTTTCATATATAATTAGTAGCATTCACTGATTCATTCAAAAATATTTACTGAGCTCCAAAGAGTGGAGACTAGAGTATGATCACCTTTTTCCCAAGACAATTCTTTTTAGGCCACAATTCACTATCCCTTTTTAGTCTTCTAATTTCAATGTCAATCACTGACTCATAGTGGCTAGGTTTAAGCTATTTAATCTTCACTAATACTTTGTGATCATCATATCAATACAATAGGGATGCTGTTGTAGGAGAAGTGAAATGAAAATAGAGATGCACCAATCATTAACTTAACTTACATGGATTAGATAAAAATACGTAAAATTGCCTAGTATGGTATCTACCACAGATTAGTAGCCTGATAAATGTTTGGTTCCTCCTTAAGTGTTTTTGCCTTCTTTTGCCGATTAACTCAGTGATTTCAACAAGATTCATCAGAAATTGGCAGACTACAACTCTCGGACCAAATGCAGCCAGAAGCATGTTTGGTATAGTCAAAGAATTAAGAATTTTTTTTAACACCTTTAAAGGGCTATTTTTAAAAAAAGAGAGAAAAAATATGTGGCAGAGACTTTATGTGGCCCACAAAGCCTAAAATATTTACTATATAGCTTTCACAGAAAATGTTTGCTGATACCTGAGATACAGTCTAATCTTTAGAGCAATCTAAAATAAGCAGTATAAAAAATTCATTTTATTTACGTAGATACTGACGTAGAAGCCCTGGTTTTTTTTTTAAATAAACTGCTATTTTATTGATTTTCGAAGTATTCAAAGGCTCATCTCACATCTTACCTTTTCTCCTTTTATACCAGTACAGTCACATTTTGATCCTGGAGAACATCCATAGCAAGCCTATAAGGAAGATAAAGAGGGAAGAAAATCATTAAATATGAACCTGAAAACCAGACTCTGACTTACATCTCAACTGAATTCAAGTCATCATTACAATCCAAACTTGTAAAAACAACTACCAGAAAAATATCTGAAAGGATATATACTAAATTGCAAACAATGGTTACCTCTGGGGAACCTTTCATCTTTTATCGTATACATTTCTGTTTGAAATTTTCACAATGAGCAAATGTAATTTTTATAACTTTAAAGTGAAAAATCTTTCACAAAGACATAAAAAATGAAAAAAAACCACACAACTTCCCTGAAATATGTTTTACAGCTGTTAGGAACTCCTTTTCTTCTCCTAACATCACCTACAAGAAATTACCTCTCAACCTATATTAACAAAGACCTTGGCAACTAGCCAAGGATGCCTGCCACTTGAAGTCCCTTGCTTCTCTGCATTCATGAGCAATCACAGAGCATGAAGTACATAATTCTATATTTTACCACCTTTCTTTTCTTTGCTTCCACTGTTTCACCACTAGATGCTCAGTATCTAACAGTTCCAGGCTTTACCCCAAATACTGTTCCCACAGCCTAGATGGTCTAAATAGCCACTTTTAACAAGTTCATTCACTTGTATTAGGAACTGAGGTCCTGAAGACTGAAAAATATCCTCCTCTAAAATAAGAACCTATAGGACAAGAAGACAATAGATGACTTCTGCCATCCAGAACTATCCTTTACTCTGGCATGAAGCTTAACTGCTTAGAAAAACAAATAGTAATTAGTTTAACATATGTAGATAACTCAGCATTTACGTACAATAAGGAGTTATGCTTCTCACCAAAAAATAGAAACTTTTGAATATGAAAATGAATGTGTATATCCATGTATGACTGAAGCATTGTGCTGTACACCAGAAATTGACACAACACTGTAAACTGCCTATACCTCAACAAAAAAAAATAAACACCAGGTTAAAAAAAATAGAAACTTTTATGTGATGTAATTACCAATTAATGTTTACCAATGTTCAGCCTTGGGAGCCTATAACTTAAAATGTACCTTAGCCTCCTTCCCAACATTCCATGCTTTCCTTTACTCCAATTACTACCAGAGTACCTTCCCCAGTCTTTATCAAGCTACTAACCTCATTCTTTTAGTTAGAATTCCTAACCCACTCACCTACAATCTGAAGCAATCCTCAAGCTGAAACTCCTTTTCCCAACTATAAGAGCAAATAATAATGGCTTGATGTTGGAGGAAATCTCTCATTCACAATGCAAAAGGTTGTTCATGTAAAAGATGTGCATTTGACATTTCTAATTAAAAATCTGTTATGTAGCCATTATTTATTATACACAGATGATTAGGTTATACACTCTAGTTTTAGTATTACACATCAACTACATTACAGGTTAAATAGACTTATTCACACTTACTCATCAAACATGAACTGAGCATGATTAGAGGGCAGAAAACTTGTTAGGCACTAAAAATGAATAAGAAACAGTTCCTTCCAACATATATAACTAATGCAATACCTACTGCTCACTTGTTATGTGCCAGCCACTATATTATGTTAAGTGCACGTAGAGATACTAAGACAACGCATCATTGCTCTCTAATGGGAAGGATAATCCCATACACAAAAATTACATTACAGTATGTTAGGAATAGAGGTTAATTTAAGATATATAATAGTGTTTTGTGCAAACATGAATTCTAGATTCCAAAATATAACTTACACATTTTAGAAGACGCTGCTTCATGAAAATGGCTATATTAGAGTATGTATATTATCAATACTCAATTACATGCATTAATGCAGGAGTAAAGGATGGTGATAATCCAAAATGGCTGTAAATCTAAGAATTAACATTTGGCTGTGATATACATCTGCACTTTACATATAAATATATTTGCATAGTTTTTGTGTTGTTAGTAAAAGATGGTACAACCTTCCATTTTCATGTTTCATTAAAAGTTGTACCTTTTTATGTAGGTACTGTATGTTTTCTGTATGTTGGAATATGTATATATAAAATACTGTATGTGATCACTTATATGTGGAATCTAAAAAGTAAAACAAACTAGTGAATATATAAAAAAAGAAACAGACTCATAGACATAGAAAACAAATCAGTGGTTATCAGTGGAGAGATAGAAGGGGGAAAGGCAAGATATGGGTAGGGGATTAAAAGGTACAAACTACTATGTACAAAGTAAATAAGCTACAAGGATATATTGTACAGCACAGGGAATATACCCAATATTTTATAATAATTATAAATGGAGAACAATCTTTAAAAATTGTGATTTATTATGTTGTAGACCTGAAACATATAATATTATAGATCAACTATATCTCAATTAAAAAAAGAAAAAAGAATTTTAAAAACAAATCAAGCTTTTAAAAAATACAAATTAAGTTCCTGAGAATAATGCAAAGTGATAGCCTAACAGGATTTCATCAATATGGAGAAAATACTGTGTGATTCATACTTATAATTGTATTTCTAACTTTTCAGTATCCAACAATATTCTCTAATTCCTAACAATTTATAAACAAACAATAAAAATTTTAAATAACCTTGTGTGTCATTTAAAAAGTGATTTTACACAAAGTTTTTTGAAAAATTAGTAATTTCATCCCTTTGCACTTCTTTATTACTTAACATGTAGTTATAATTTAGAGAGGTCACTACTTAAAACATTTGGTAATTACAGAAAACTCTGCATTCAATTTGAAATTTTAAATTATATTCTATTTATTCCACTTAGGTTGTGATAATGACTTTGGTACTCAGTTCAAAAAAAAAAAAAGCAATTGTAATACGCATACCAAGCACTAGATGCCACTTTCCATACAGTTATAACCATTATGCCCACAAGGAAATAGCTCCAAATATGGTATCTGTTTAATGGAGCAACTTGTTTTTTACCAACATCTACTAATACTGAATAGGTACTTAACCACCAAGCACAAAGTTTGGGCTATGAGTTATACAAAAAAATGGGTGCTGCCTTTAAGGAACTTGCAGTCTATCAAAAACAAAACAAAACAAAACAAACTAGGCCCAAACAAATGAAGATAACATTTAAATACAGTGGAATAATAATAAAGCAAACAATGGTAAGAAAAAGAGCTCTAAGATACAAGAAATACATCCTGAGTTTACCTCAGGAACTGATTCATTAGATGACTATGGATAAGTCCTTCCCATATCCCAGGGCTCAGGTTCTTCTTTGTTAAGATGAGGTAGACATTATGATATCTTTAGGTAGCTTCCAGCTTTTACAGCCTGTGATTCAGAAGGATTTACCAAGTAAAAATGAGTTGTATAATCAATAATTGCTATCAAACTTAAGAGAGTTCCCTTGAGCCTACGAGTGTTCATAATGGCTCTATAGAGAGGTAAATAACTCCACTTCAGTTTTTTAAAATGAGTAGAAAAATACCTAAAGGGAAAATGGCCATACTAAGCAATAAGATTAAAACACAATTTTTTTCTGGCCAAAGAGTCAGGTAAAAAAACATTAAATATACCAGTCTAATGGACTTCTGAAGTCCATTTGAAAAAAGTACAGAAGGAGATTAGTCAAAAAAAAAAAACAACTTTTAAAAACTGTGGAAAAACAGATTCTACAAAGTCATTGAAAACTGTTAGAGCAAGAACACTGATGCAACAACAGTAATGTTTAAACTTTTTAGTGTGGGAAAAATAATAAAGAAGTAAGTAAATAAGATTTGTTTCTCATGTAAATAAAATACATCATAAAGATACAATAATTAAAACAGTGTGGTATTGTTCAAAGGATAGGCAGCTCAATGAAGCAAAATACAAAGGCCAGAAACATATCTACACACACACACACACACTTTACTGTATGACAAAAGTTAGCATATCAAATAGATGTGCAAATAATGTATTGTTCAACATATGGTGCTAGGACAAGTATAGAAAACAATGTTTGCACCTCAGGCTCCTACAATTAAACAAAAAATACCAGATATGAAACTAAAAGTACAAATAAAAGCAAACTTCTCTATGTATTCGGACCACTTAAAGAAACTCACAAAAATTCATATACTAGGACCTCTTCCTAAAGATTTTGTTTCAGTAAGCTTGAGGCTGGCTACCAGACCTGAAATTTTAGCAAATATCTCTAGGAGATTCTGATTCAGGGGTTCTAAGATATACACTACAAAATAATGACATAGAGAAATTAGAAATATTCCAATAACATGGTGAGTTAGTTATTCAGACTGAAATGTCTGCTTAAAAAAAACTTGTATGCTTGAAAAAATATAAAAATAACTTAAAAGCATCAAACAGAAGCAGAAGATAATTTATCAAGCCAAAATCTACTGGGGAAGAGGGGAAAGAGTAAATTCATCAATGAAACTACTTTTGCCCTAAGGGCATTTACCAAACTTGGCGAATTTGAGATTCTTGTTTTACAGTGTAAAGGAGTAGTACCACATAAGAGTACCCTTTAATCCTACTCACAGGGAACTTTAAGAAAAAAATATCTTGGCTCTCAGCAGAGAAGTAGAGAGGGAAAATATCCTTTAGAAACTATAATGACAAGCTGACCCTCATACAGACTTGCAATCCAAATTAGCGATTAGCTGGGTGACCTCCTAATATCAAAGTGCAAATTTGTTTAGAGTGGAATCAAACTGTTTTGACCTCCCAGAGGCTGGGCAGAAATATATGTAAATCCTATGCAGAAGAGCATGCTTTCATATTAAACTTCAAAGAATTCCAAAAAATAATTTTTAAAAGGAAAATAAGCCACCCTATTCAAAATTCACTAAGCATACAGGAAACAAAATACCATGAGCAACAACCAGGAGAAATACCTGATAGCAGAAACTATTCAGCAAAGTTTTCAAATATTAGAATTACTAGACACAAAATATAAAGTGACATATTTTTACAAGTATGAAAGATTTTTTTTAATTTGAAGAATAAAGGGACCAGAAAAATTTTTTAAAAGTAATATAGCTGAAT